>NW_026691614.1:30000-55000 GCF_020826845.1 Diceros bicornis minor
GGTCCCGTGACGCCCGTGACGCCGGCCGGCCTCGGCCACCCTTGCGCCTCCCTCGGCTCGGCCCCACCGCCGGGGCCTCTGCGAGACGCCCCCACCGCGGGAGCCGTCCCTTCCGCCCACCCCGTCCATCCGCCTGGCCCGCTCCGGGGCTCGCGCCCCCGAGGGAACACACGCCCGGGGCGCGGTACCCCGGACCGTGCCCGCACACCACCACCGGCTGCGGCTCGTCACGGGAGCGGGCGGAGAGCTAGCCGCTCCCCGCGGGAGAGCGGGCGGCGCCCGGACGGGGCTCTTGCCCCACACCCCGGGCACGCGGCGGGCGGGCCGCGCGCACGCCCACGAGCACGCGCGGCCCCGCGCCGGACGCCGGACGCCGGCCGGGCCGGGCGGGACCCTCCCCCGACTCGGTGAGGGGAGGCGCCGGCCGCGGTAGGCAAAGGGCGGCTCTGCCCACACGCAAACGGTGGTCACACCACCGGCTACCACGCGCGGAGAAGGAGGGGCAGCAGCTGGGGGATCCGGGAACCCCAAAGGCACCCTCTCGGATCGCTAGAGAAGGCTTTCTCGCCGAGGGCGCGTCGCACCCACCCATCGTCCCCCGTCGGGACCGCGAGGGCACTGCACTCCTGGGTGCCGGGGCTATGCGGGGGTCTGCGGTATGGGTAAGCATGGGGCAAATCCGAGCGTTCGCGGTCAGGGCCACGAGCCCGCGCTTCCACGGGCTCCTCCTCTCGTCTGACATCACGGGGCTCATCGAAGCTTTACGGGGCACCCGCGACGCCTGGAACTCAGAGCTTCCGTCAGGTGAAACCGACAAAGAAGCAGAGAGCCCAAAGGAGGTGCCAGCTAACCGGCACCCCTCGAAAGACAGCCAGCGCCATGCCGCTGGCTCGGCCCGCCGAGATCGCTCAACGCACCCGCGTGCCAGCCCCAGCGACGGAGGACACACGGCGTGCACCCAGCCAGTCAGTCTCCACGCGGCAGGCCGGTGGGACGACGAGGCACCCGCCCCCGCGAGGGGAAACGGGCATGCCTCCCCTACCGACTGGACCCCCGTCTCGCCTCAGACACACCGTCGTAGCGGTGACACGAAGGGGTCGCTGGAAACGGGAAACGACACCACCGCTCGGCCTCAGGCACCTGACGGACGACCTGGAGCGCTCCAGGGGCACCACCAAGGACCGGGCGACACACACCCACACACCCGGGGGAGCGTGTGGTGCGGCGGCGGCACGGCCCACCCCACCTCGGGGAGGCCCACTCGCCAGACGCGGCCGAGAGGCCACACGGAGTGTCCACTGCGTCACAAAGACCTCGGCCCCACCGACGCCACAAGGCAGAGGGCGGGAGAGCGAGGTCGGGCCGGGTTCCGCACCCCTGCCTTCCACACACCACCGACGGGCGGGGAGGAGAGGCGAGGGGCCCGTGGGCAGAGCGAGAAGAGCGGGCCCGTTTGACACAAACGCCCGTCCCTCGCCTGGCACGGCTTAGGCCCGGCCCAGGAGAGCGCGACATCACAACATCGATCACCGCGGCGCGACACGCCTCACGGAGACAACGACAAGAACAGCGGCAGTCACCGAGGGAGAGACTGCCTCAGCCTCACCGCTTCCCCCCCACCCCCGAGTCGTGCAGCAGCGGGCCACGACCCCAGGAGGTGAACGCCTGACACGCGGTGGCGCGGGAGCCCGAGGCGTGGGGTAGTCGCGACCGCACCGGGGTTGCCTGCGGCGGGGAGCGCACCGGGTAGAGGACCCGCGCCACCTCCCCCGCCGCCCTCGGGTGCTGGAGACCGGAGGCGGCACCGCGGATCGGGACACCTGGGACGCACAGGAGCCGGCGCGCAGGCCCAGCCCAGGCGGGCGGGCTCAAGTGGCAGGGGCAGAACCGGGCCTCCACCCCACGGTCACAGCCCGGAGCCCCGCCACGCGCGTCCAGAGGCCCAACGACTCCCAGGCGACAAACGTCCGGAGACAGCGTGTCAGCACCTATCTGGCAGCGAAAAACGACCATTTCGGGCGAAAGAATGGCCGCACCAGGCGACGGGGCCCACCCACGGATCACGGCGGCACCCCTTGGATCACGGGCCCGGTCACCAGGCCCCCGGCACCACCCCATCGCCACCAGCCCCGGAGCCCCCGCGACCATCTGGTCGACCCCGGAAGTGCGGCGGCAGAGGGGGCGCGGGGGCACGCGGGACCCGCGCCCGGCCGGGTACACCCTCGCCGTCTCGCCCTCGAGGGCAGGCGGCCGGTCCATCCTCCTCTCCGGGGCAGGACTTGGGGAAAAAAAAGATTCCTCAGAGGCGCCCCAGGCGACCGGGCCCCACCCGGGCAGGCCGGCGTCCGTCCACGTGCCCCCCTACCCCACCCGGGGCTCCACCTGCCTCTCGAGCCGGTCCCCACCTCCGGACCCAGAGGCTTTCGGAAAACTTGGCGATAGAAATCCAGTGCGACGACCCGGACCCACGCGGTCACGTGTCCGGGACGGGGACGCCCTCTCCCCGGCCCACCCTCGAGGGCGGGGGCCGGTCCGCGCTCTCCTCCGGAGTGGGACTTGAAAAACATCCCTCGGAGTCGCCTCCGACGACCGGGCCGCCACCACGGACGGCCCGGGCCGGTCGGTCCCCACCGCCAGAGCGGGACTCGGAAAACGCGGTGAGAAAAGTCGAGTCCGACGACCCGGAGCCACCCGTGCCCGCGGCCGAGCCGCCGCCGTCTCGCCCTCCACGGGCCTCCCCGCAAGGCCCGGGCCGGTCCCCGACCTCCGGAGCGGGGCGCGAGCAAGAAACCGGTGACACGGAGGGCCCGACGACCCGGGCCGCACGGGGGACGCCAGCCGGGCTCGGGAACTCCCCCCCCACCTCGCCGGCCCCGGTCGGTCCCCGAGGGTCGCAGTGGCACCGGCGTCTGCTGGTCGACCCGTCCGGGCGGCCCCGCACACCCGCCGGCCTCGAGGAGCGCGGCGACAGCCACCTCCCCACACTCTCCTGCACGTCCAATCTCCGCCCGGCGGACGACGCGCCCGCGCCCCGGCACGACCGGGACCGATCCCGCCACTGCCACCGGCCTCCCGGAACTCCGCCTCGGTCACCGCGGCCAAGTCACCTCCCTTGCCGAGGTCGCCGGAGCTCCGGAGGACAGAAACGATATAAAAGCGGCCGCCAGGTGGCACCGGACAACCGGCGCGAACGTCAGCGGGACGGATCCGGATCCCTGGCCGGCCGGGGCGCGCAGCCGGGCCGCCTGGCGGCCCGACCCCGTCCCGACCCACCCCGGGTCCCATCTCCCGGCCCGGCGCGGCCAGGGGGCATCCGCCTCGGGGCTCCCAGCCGGCACGGCGCGACCCCGGCCGCCGGAGAGGGACTCGGAAAACGTGTGTGTTTCGGGCGCTCGCCCGTGAGGGGACGGGGAACATTCCCTCAGAGACGCCAGCAGGGGCGCCGGGACTGCCGGCACCGGCTGGCTTCCCGGGGTGGCCCCGGGCGCTTCCCGGGCGCTTCCCGGGCTCCCGGGAGGACTCAGGGAAACGCGGCGGGCGGGGCACCGCCAAAACGAAACCGGGCGAGTCGTCAGAGGACGACGACGACAGGGGAACGACGGAGCAACTGTCCGCATCCCGTCACTTCCAACCCGCGACGGCTTCCCAAGGCGGGCAGGCAAAGCCCAGAGGCCGCCGGGGAAACGACGGCGACGCCTGACCGCACGGAGGTTGAAGAGACACGAACGTGTCTCCCTCCGCGCGGGCCGCGACACAGTCCCGAGACAGCGCGCGGGGCTGGGGAGCGTGGGTGCAAATGCACCAGTGGCGACCAGAACATCGATGTCAGCGGTCCTTACCGTCGTGACAAGCGAGCAGACCCACAGAAAGTGGTGGGGGGTGGGGGAAGAGACTTCACAGCCATCCGCTCAACAGATCAGGTTCCAGTACGTCCGTACAAGGCCACGCTGCGAGTGTGTGTGTGTGCGTCTGCACGTGCGTGTGTTTGAGATGAGATACCTGTTGAACTGTTCCCTGAAACTAGAAAACGAAGAAAGGTGTAGATCTTTTGCCGGTTAAAAATAATAACATTAATTGTTTCACGAAGAAAGTTGTAGATCTTTTGCCGGTTAAAAATAATAACATTAATTGTTTCACGAAGAAAGTTGTAGATCTTTTGCCGGTTAAAAATAATAACATTAATTGTTTCACAGAACCGGCCAAACCTGCCAAAACTGAATTTTGGCCATCATGCAAAAGCAACCCACGGGAGTAAAAAGATGGCCTCTCCATCAAATGGGAGTAGGGCGACTGAACATCCACAGGCAAGCAAGCAAACACACAAAAGACCCTTGACCGGGCGGGCCTCGTGGCTTAGCGGTTAAGTGTGCGCGCTCCGCTACTGGCGGCCCGGGTTCGGATCCCGGGCGCGCACCGACGCACCGCTTCTCCGGCCATGCTGGGGCCGCATCCCACGTACGGCAACTAGAAGGACGTGCAGCTATGACATACAACTATCCACTGGGGCTTTGGGGGAAAAATAAATAAAGTTATTTTTTAAAAAAACTTTACTTTTTATACCGTCTTTACTGAAAACACCCTTCTTCCTTTTCCTTGAATATGAAGGTGTTTCCCTTATTAATTTTTAGTAGCTTTAGTCACATATACATATTTTTGTGTGTGTGTGAGGAAGATCAGCCCTGAGCTAACATCCATGCCAATCCTCCTCTTTTTGCTGAGGAAGACTGGCCCTGAGCTAACATCCGTGCCCATCTTCCTCCACTTTATGTGGGATGCCGCCACAGCATGGCCTGACAAGCCGTGCGTCGGTGTGCGCCCGGGATCTGAACCCGGGCCGCCAGCAGCGGAGCGGGAGCACTTAACCGCTACGCCACAGGGCCGGCCCCCTAATCACATACATTAATTAGAACTTTTAGGGGACCGCCCAGTGACGTAGCAGTTAAGTTCGCATGCTCCACCTCAGTGGCCCAGGGTTCACTGGTTCGGATCCCGGGCTCAGACACACACACCACTCTTAAAGCCGTGCTGAGGTGGCATCCCACATAGAGTCACTAGAAGAATGGACAAGTATGACATACAACTATCTACTGGGGCTTTGGGGAGAAAAGAAAGGAAAATAGGAGGAAGATTGTTAATAGATGTTAGCTCAGGGCCTCAATATGTGTCACAAACATGTGGAAACTAAACAACGGGCTACTGAACAACTGTTGGATCAATGAGGAAATCACAGGAGAAATCAGAAAACGTTGGGCCAGCCATGACGGCCTAGGGGTTACAGTTTGGTGCACTCCACTTCGGCAACCCAGGTTCGGTTCCCAGGCGTGGAACCACGCCACTCCTTGGTCAGTAGTCATGCCGTGGTGGTGGCTCTCGTAGAAGAACTAGAAGGACTTACAACTAGAATAGACAACTATGTATCAGGGCTTTGGGGAGGAAGTAAATAAAAAGAGGAAGATGAGCAACAGATGTTAGCTCAGGGCAAATGTTTCCCAGGCCCCCCCCCAAAAAAAATAGTAATCCCTCACTAGAGTTAAAAAAATATACCTAGAGACAAATCAAAATGAAAACACAACATACCAAAACTTATGGGCTGCAGCAAAAGCAGCGCTAAGAGGGAAATGAATAGAAAAACAGGCCTACCTCAACAAACAAGAAAAATCTCAAATAAACAAGCTTGCCCTATACCTAAAGGAACTAGAAAAAGACCAAACAAAGCCCAAAGTCAGTAGAAGGAAGGAAATAATAAAAATCACAGCAGACATTAATGAAATAGAGACTAAAAAAATACATACATAAAATAGAAAGGAAACTAAGATCCAGTTCTTTGAGAAGATAAACAAAATGGGCAAACCCTCAGCCAGAATCACTGAGAAAAAAAGAGAGAAGACTGAAATAGATAAAATCAGAAAGGAAAGAAGAGAAGTTACAACAGACACCACAGGAATGCAAAGGATTATAAGAGACTGTTATGAAAAGCTATACGCCCACAGACAGGATGATAACCTAGAAGAAATGGATAAGTTCTTAGAATCCTGCGACCTCCCAAAACTGAATCAAGAAGAAAGAGAGAGGGCCCGCCCGGTGACGTAGCGGTTAAGTTCACCCATTCCGCTGTGGTGGCCCAGGTTCCCTGGTTCGGATCCTGGGTGTGGACCTACTCACCGCTCATGAAGCCATGCTGAGGTGGCGTCCCACATAGAAGAGCTACAACTCTACAACTATGATACAGAGCTATGTAGTGGGGCTTTGGGGAGAAAAAAGAGGAAGATTGGCAACAGATGTTATCGCAGGGCCAATCTTCCTCCAGAAGAAGGAGGAGGAGGAGGAGGAGGAGGAGGAGGAGGAGGAGGAGGAGGAGAAGACGAAGAAGACGAAGAAGAAGAAGAAGAAGAAGAAGAAGAAGAAGAAGAAGAAGAAGAAGAAGAAGAAGAGAGAATCTGAATAGACCAATCACAAGTAAAGAGATTGAAACGGTAATCAAAAACCTCTCAGAAAAGAAAAGTCCAGAGCAAGACAGCTCCCCTGGTGAGTTCTACCAAACATCCAAATAAGACTCAATATCTGCCCTTCTCAAATTCTTCCAAAAAATTAAAGAGGAGGGGAAGCTTCCTAACTCATTCTACGAGGCCAATATTACTCTGACATCCGAACCGGACAAGGACAGCATAGAACAAGAAAAATACAGGCCAATATCACTGATGAACATCGATGCAAAAATCCTCAGGGAAATATTAACGACTCGAATACAACACATCCCAAGGATCATCCACCACGACCCAGCGGGATTTATTCCAGGCATGTGGGGATGGTTCCACGTCCACAAATCAATCAAGGTGAACACACCACGTTAACAAAATGAGGAATAAAAACCACGTGACCATCTCAATAGAGGCAGAGGAAGCATTGGACAAGATCCAACATCCATTTATGATAGAAACTCTCGAGAAAATGGGCATGGAAGGAAAGTACCTCAACAGAATGAAGGCCACACATGGCAAACCCACAGCCCAACCTCATACTCAACGGAGAAAAACTGAAAGCCATTCCTCTGAGAACGTGAACAAGACAAGGATGCCAGCTCTCACCACTCTTATTCGGCATACTCCTGGAAGTCTGAGCCAGATCGATGAGGCAAGAAAAGGAAATAAAAGGGATCCAAGTCGGACAGGCAGAAGTGAAACTCTCACTATTGGCGGGTGACACGATTCTCTATATAGAAAACCCTCAGGAATCCACCGAAAACCTCCTGGAAATAATCAACAAATACAGTCGAGTTGCAAGATACAAATCAACAGACAGAAATCAGTTACATTTCGACACACTAACGACAAACTAGTGGAAAGTGAAGTTGAGAATACACTCCCATTTACAATCACCGCACAAAGAAGAAAATAGCAAGGAACAGACTTTACCGAGGAGGTGAAAGACCTATACGCTGAAAACTATAAGACGTTACTGAGAGAAATCGAAGAAGAAAGAGATGGAAAGATATTCCATGCTCGTGGATTGGAAGAGTAAACATCGTTAACGAGAGGTCCGTTTGTACAGAATTCTCTCATCCTCAACTTCCCGACCTTGCCAATAAGATAAGAACGTCACTCTCCTCCTGGGATAGAGAGGACATCTTCCTCGGGGTGTGTGTGGGGGGGGGAGGGTGGTTGGTTGGTTGGTTGACCGACCTCCTGCTTCCAGGAAGCAAAGAAGGAGGGTCAGTCAGCACTCCATTCTTGCACCTGCTCCCTGATGGGGGTAAGGTTTTGCTCGTTTGTTGTTGTCATCCTCTTTAAAAGCGTCTGTGTGTAGCTCAAAACAATACCCCAGCGTCCTTTCCGTCTCAGTGTTTGACCCGAGGTTTCAGCTTTTGACAGGAGGAGGGACACGTTTTTCTGGGGCACTCATTTTTATGACACGATGGTGTGGGTGAAGAAGGATAAGATGGGCGGGGGTGGGCCCGTGCCTTTTCTTTTCGCACGTGGTGGGGAGACGACTCGGCTCTTGCCAGACGGGATCTCATTTCCCCGTGAACCATCGGGCGGGCTATCAGGGGTAAAGAGGGAGAGCAAAGGTTTGAAGGACGTGGAGAAGATGTGTTCCAGATGCCAGGGTCTCCGGATTTCACCGGAGGCACACGAAAGTCACTGATTTCTGGACCACGTTTACGGCCGATGTCACGCGTAGGTCATTTTGAAACGAGGAGGCTACCGTCTGAGCCAATTTGGATATCGTCTCCAGCTCCCCCGAGCGGTGGAGCTGTGCGAGTCTAAGATGGGGCACATCCAGGGAGAGAATTGTGCCAGGGAAAGGGAGGCAGCAGTAAGTCATCGAGGATAAGGTCTTTAGAGGAGACTGACTCTTCTCAAGTGGATGAGGTAGCAGGAGATTTTTGTTTCATGGGTGTTAGCTATACGGGTTGGGAGGGAGCCGGGGGAGGGGCGGGGGCTTGTGGTGGTGGGGACACGGGTGGTGTTTATGTCCTGGTTAAGGTGAAAACACTCTTCAAGTGGAGATTTTTGTGCAAGGGTCCGGTCTGGCAGGACGGGAGGGTGCGGGTGGGTCCATTTAGCACGAAATCAGAAGAATCTGTAGCAGTAGTCCAGCCTCAGGCCTTTTGAGAAATAGGCAGAGAGGGGAGTTGAGCTTCATTCGTGACGGCAACCGGGACCTCAGGAGTAACAACTTCCATGTAAGAAGTAAAACTAGAACATGCTGTAGGAGGAAGAATTCTAAGAGAAAGAATTGGGGGTACAGGGCCAGCAAAGAGATTTTAAGACTTGACCTCAGAAGCGTGATCCATAAAAAGAAATGGAGACATTGGAAATCATCAAAATTAAACTCCTAGGTTCTGTGAAACACCCTCTTAAGAGGACGAAACGACCAAGGACAGAGTCTGGGGGCAGAAAATCTGTGCAAACCACACCTCTGATTGGAATTTGTAAAGAACCCTCAAAATGCAGTAGCAGTATCTTGGGAAAAAAAAAAATCCAAATACACAATAAACAGAAAGACAGAGCAGGCATCTCACATGGAGAGGAGGAGATAACCGATGAATTTACAAATCTGCACGTGAAAAGATGTGAGCCGTTTCCTGGAGATGCAAATGAGAATCGGAGTGAGATATCCTCGGGACACATTTGTCAGAATGCCTTCGGCAAAATACGAGAACAGTATCAAACTGCTAGCGAGGTCGCGGACGGACAGGCCGAGTCACTCACTCACGCCTCCCTGGTGGTGATGTAAAGTGGCATGGCCACTGCGGAAAACAGCGTGGGGGTTTCCAAGACTCACCAGCAACAACGACAAGAAAAAAACGACGACAGAAAATTGCAACCTCTAAGCCCTCGGAACGTCCTGCCTCCTAAGAGTGTCTTTGTTTAGCTGGGGCCTTGGGTGGTTGAGGGCCCCAGTGTGATTTCTGGCGTGGGGTCGGGGGGGGGGCGTGGGGGGGGTGGGGGGGGCTCGGGCCGTGCGGTCTCAGGTGGAGCTCCAGGAAGTCAGCTTCGTGGAGCCCTGTGAGTCCTTCTAGGGAGGCAGGCATCAAGCTCAAGGGTGCTCTGGAGGACACCACGCCCGAGCGGCCCGAGAACTTTCATGTTCATTCACGAAAAATCCTGGACACGAATGTTCTCAGCAGCTCTGTTCATCACAGCCCCGGATGGGAAACCACACAGATGTCTGATAAATAAATGGCAAGCAATAGGATATCCTGGAGTATATGAGGAAGCCATTTGGTGTAAAACGAATTCAGCCTGACCTTGTTTTTCCAAAAGGGCCAGATGTGGCCTTTGAGCATAGATTGTCTATCTGCTTTAGGCATTTACTAGGCCACAAAGACAAGAATAAATGCCCTTAAGCTAAAGTAACTTCCCCCACATCAGCATTTCCTGGAGGGTAAGCCTCTCTCTCTCTAGGCTAAGGATTGATTGCTGACCCGCTGTGACCACCCAGCTGGGGACCACAGACCTGCTCTCCGCAGTGTTCATCAATTGCTGTGTGAATCGCTGTGCCGGGTAGGCAGGCCCGGCAGGCAGGCCGGGCAATCTCGTGAGTGCTGTAAAAGGGACATTCCAATCCTGTGCGATAGACACTCTGACGGTATATAACCACGCGGTACACCCCACTTCTTTGGCGCCCTTCCTTCCTTGGGGAAGGAAGGCCCTGGGCTATGTGGTCCTCAAATTTGGCTCATAATAAACTCACCCCAATTCTGATTTATAGATTGGTTATGGATTACTTGCGTCAACCTGTCCTTCAACAGTCCCCTCCCTTGCCTATGTCGCCGGAGCTCCGGAGCACAGAAACTATATAAAAGCGGCCGCTAGATGGCACCGGACAATCAGCACAAACGTCCCCGGGAGGGAGGGAGGGAGGGATCCGGAGCGCGGGCCCGCGAGAGTGCACAGCCTCCGCCCACCGCCCCGATCGTGTCCTGGCCCACCTCGGATCATGACTCTCACCCTGGGGCGGCCGGGAGGGCGTCCCGCGAGGCCCCCGGGCGTCCACCTCGGAGGTCCCAGCCGGCACGGCACAACCCCGGGCGCAGAAGGAGGACTTGGAAAGCTGAGGGGGAGGGGCAGTTGCTGGGAAGGAGACAGACTCCCCACACCACTCCCGGGCCGGGCCTGGGCCGGGCCGGGCCGGCTGGCTGATGCAGACGTGGAAAATTCCCTCGGAGACACCAGCAGGGGGGCTGGGGCTGCCGGCACCTGCTTCCCGGAGTGGCCTGAGTGCTTCCCTGGCTCCCGGGAGGGCTTCGGAAAACGTGGCGGGCGGGGACTGTCAAACCGAAACCACGCAGGCCTCGTCAGAGGACGACAACAATGACAGAGGAAGAACGGAGGAATTGTTTGTACCCTGTCACTTCCAGGCCACAAGGTCTTTCTAAGGCGGACAGACAAATCCCAGAGGCCACTGAGGAAATGACTGATACACTTGACCACAGCAAAGTTTAAAAGACAAAATGTGTCTCTGCACGGGCCACAAAAAAAGGTCCAAAGACAACACACAGGGGTGGGGAGCATGGGTGCAAATGCATGAGTGAGTGGGGATAAGAATACTGATTTCAGCAGTCCTTACCATCACGACAAACAAGCAAACCCACAAAAATGGTAGGGGGTAGGAGGCAGAGACTTCACAGCCATCCACTCAAGAAATCAAGTTCCAGTACATCCGTACAAGGCCACGCTGAGAGTGCGTGCGTGTGTGTGTGTGTGTGTGTGTGTGTGTGTGTGTGTGTGTGTTTGAAATGAGGTAAATGTTGACGTTGAACCGTTCCATGAAAGTACAAAAAAATATTTGTAGATCTTCTGCCATTAAATTTTTTTTTTTTAACAGTGCACTTATTTCCCTCAAAAAAGAAAGGAAAAGAAGATTATGAAAGGCAAACAGAGGGGCCGGCCAGGTGTCGTAGCGGTGATGTTCACACACTCTGCTTCAGCGGCCCAGGGTTCACCCGTTTGGATCCTGGGCACAGACAGACCTACTCAGCGATCATCAAGCCACGCTGAGGCAGTGTCCCACATAGAGCAACTAAAAGGAGGTATAACTATGACATACATACAACTATCTACTGGGGCTCCGGGGAGAAAAAAAGAGAGGAAAAAAGGAGGAAGGTTGGTAATAGATGTTAGCTCAGGGCCTCAGTACGCGTCACAAACATGTGGAAACTAAACAACGGGCTACTGAACAGCTATTGGATCAATGGAGAAATCAAAAAAATATCGGGCCAGCTCTGATGGCCTAGGGGTTAAAGTTTGGTGCGCTCCACTTCGGCAGGCAGCTCAGGTTCCGTTCCCAGGCGTGGAACCACGCCGCTTCTCAGTCAGTAGTCACGCTGCGGTGGTGGGCTCACACAGAAGAACTAGAAGGACTTACAACTAGAATATATGTGGCAGGGCTTTGGGGAGAAAAAAAATAAAAAGAGGAAGATTGGCAACAGATGTCAGCTCAGGGCCTACCCCGCCCCCCCGCCAAAAAAAGAAAATTAAAGATTAAAAAAACATTTGAAAAGGCAAACAGAGAGAGTAAAACGGGTAAAAAGCCAAAACCTTAGTCCTCTGCATACAGAGGCCTCTTCCTTTTTGAGCCTAGGAAAGTATTTTGACTAAACATAGAATTCCTGTCCTTGGTGTAGATTCACTCAAAGGTAAAGCAAAACCTGATACAATTTCCTTAACAAGAGCAGACTGGAAGTTAGAGAAGACTATGCTTTTAAGAAAGAGGAAACCAAATTCTAATTTTGCACCAGCTTACTTCTGATACTAAAACTCAGTTACCGAATCAAATCCATCTCCATCTTAACCAACTTGACCACACACAAAACTTTTTCCTCAGAGTTGTTTTTTCCCCACACACTTTTCACAGGCTTTTTAAAGAAACAAGAATGGCTATTTTTTATACCGTCTTCACTGAAAACATCCATCTTCCTTTCCATGAAGACAAAGACGTTTCCCTTATTAATTGTTAGTAGCTTCAGTCACATATATTAGTTAGAACTTTTAGAGGCCGGCCCAGTGGCGTAGCGGTTAAGTTTGCGTGCTCCGCCTCAGCTGCCGGGGGTCCACCGGTTCAGATCTTGGGCTCGGGCCTACGCACAGCTCATCAAGCCACGCTGAGGCGGCATCTCACATAGAGCAACTGGAAGGACGTACAACTATGACATACAACGATCTACTGCGGCTCTGGGGAGGAAAAAAATAAAAGGAAAAAAGGAGGAAGATGGGCAATAGATGTTAGCTCAGGGCCGATGTCCCAGATAATTTAATTAATTGATTGATCGATTGATTGATGGCTTCATTAAAGAATTTATAACGCCTAGAAACCTTAATTTTTAGTGAGAACTAAGAGGTAAGCAACTGTGAACTGTTTTGTCCGTTAGCATTTTGTGGCTTGGCAAATCCTATGAACACTTTATAATTTTTAGAAACATGTCATTTCATAGCATACTCTTCATAAAGCACAAGACATGTTTATTAATAGTCCCAAACATCTTTTAGTTTCTCTGTCCTCAGAAGCCAACAGTGGATAAACCTATATTTAGTCGTTAAGGTCTAATATTTTATCCTATTTGGAAACGATCTAGCTATTCAATTAATGTTTTTTTTTAAAGATTTTACTTATTTATTTTTCCCCCAACGCCCCAGTAGCTAGCTGTCTGTCATAGCTGCACATCCTCCTAGTTGCTGTATGTGGGACCCGGCCTCAGCGTGGCCGGAGAAGCGGTGCGTCGGTGCGATCCCGGGATCCGAACCCGGGCCGCCAGCAGCGGAGCGCGCGCACTTAACCGCTAAGCCGCGGGGCTGGCCCTTCAATTAATGTTTTATCCCTTAATTTCACGTAGCCAAACATCCAGGTTTCAAGCTACCAAAGAGATCTTGGAAGTTGTTTTAAGTACACATGCCAGGGCCGGCCCCGTGGCTTAGCGGTTAAGTGCGCGCGCTCCGCTGCTGGCGGCCCGGGTTCGGATCCCGGGCGCGCACCGACGCACCGCTTCTCCGGCCACGCTGAGGCCACGTCCCACATACAGCAACTAGAAGGATGTGCAGCTGTGACAGACAACTATCTACTGGGGCTTTGGGTGAAAAAAAAAGGAGGAGGATTGGCACTAGATGTTAGCTCAGAGCCGGTCTTCCTCAGTAAAAAAAAAAAAAAAAAAAAAAAAAAAAGAGGAAGACAAGCATGGATGTTAGCTCAGGGCTGATCTTCCTCACACACACACACACACACACACACACACAAAATAAGTACACATGCCATAAAATGTAACTCCTGCTAAAAGTTTATCAGAGTGACGTCAGCATCATGGTGGCATGAGTTGTTCCCTTCGCCTCTCCCCTCTAAGGTACAACCAAACAGACGTCTACTGACCGACACAGGGATTCCCTACACAGCACAACAAGATGCTGAGAGATCCATGCGGCTGTAGGGGAGGAAGGCAAACCCTCTACCGTCTTTAGGTCCTTCTGGCTGGGCTACAAATTAAATCGACACGAGATGGAGTAACAGGAGAAAATCAAACAAAGCTTTAGAACGTGTATACACGGGAGAGACTCAGGAAAAGGGAACAACTCACCAACACGGCCGAGCTGCCAGTTTAAATATTATCTTCAGCTTTAGCTTTTTAGACAGAGGAGGACCTTGGGGGTAGTGGTTTGGGATTTCAAAGAGGAGGAAGGCAATTTACACGGCGTTGGAAACGTAAATGGGCCAACTACAGACAAGGTGAGCTGAGACACATGTTTTACATGACATTAAAGTTATGTGATGGCATTAGTCCATCCCTGGAATAGCCCCTTCTATTTTAAATTCTTTTAGGCAGTTGGGGGGAGGTCAGAGTTCCTTTCAGAGTCTTTTGTTCTTAAAAACAATCAAGCCAAAGAGACACATTTTGGGTTGGCCCAGTCTGATCCCCCACACAGCTATACATCTGAAGGTGGGTGGACCGGACCCTCGGGAAGCCCTGGAACTAGGGAAGCGGCCCCTTCCTCCTGACGGTGGCGACGATGCAGGACATGGGTCCTCAAGCTGCAGCCAGCGTGACTGTGAGTGGAGGCAGGGGCAGCCCAGCCTGCGTGCAAACACTCACGGAGTGGCAGATGCCTGGCCTGTGAGAGCACCCACCGAGCGGTGGCAGTCCTGCCCGCATGAACTTGGAGTGGCCCGACCGGCACAACTGTGAGCAGATGGGGCAGGAACAGAAAAAACAGCCCCCTGTCACCCCCGCCCCCGCCGTGGCAGGTGGAGTCTGTGGCCAGAAGCATTAGAAGCCACAGCAGAAGCGGTGACCCAACCCCGCTTCACCAGCCGGGGGGGCCGCATATGAGTCCCTGGGTCCCTGGGCTCCCACCAGTGACGGCACACCTGTGAACCCAGCACCCCTGGCAGCAGTGCAACCGGCACCCCAAGACAACCTGGGAACAGCAGTGCAGGTGGTGCACGGGACAGCAGTGTGTGAGCCCACGGAGAGCCAGTGGAGGAACACAAGACCCGGGCAATCAGAACCAAAGTAACTGAAGCCTGACCCAAATAAGAGAAGGCCGTGACTACCACAAATGTGCCCCAGCAGAGGATCCATTCATCAAACAGCATGAAGATCGACAGTACAGTAACACAGCAGAACAGAAGGAAAATGACAACTCTCCAGAAACCAAACCCGAAGTCACAGACGATGACCATCTGACAGAGAACTCAAGACAGCTGCCCTAGGGGGCGGCCCCGTGGCTTAGCGGTGAAGTGCATGCGCTCCGCTACCGGCGGCCCGGGTTCGGGTCCGGGCGCGTACCGACGCATCGCCTGTCCAGCCATGCTGAGGCGGCGTCCCACATACAGCAACTAGAAGGGTGTGCAACTATGACACACAACTGCGTCCTGGGGATTTGGGGAGAAAAAGGGGGGGAAAAAAGGAGGAGGATTGGCAACAGATGTCAGCTCAGGGCCGGTCTTCCTCAGAACAAAAAAAAAGAGGAGGATTGGCATGAATGTCAGCTCAGTGCCGATCTTCCTCACACACACACACACACACACACACACACACACACACACACACACACAGAGAAAACAACTGTCATAGAGAAACTCAACGAGTTACATAAAAACTCAGACAGAAGGACAGTTCGAGGAGCTCAAGAATAAAATTAACGAACAGAAGGAATACTTCAACAAAGAGATTGGAGCTCTAATAGAAAAACCAAACAGAAACTCTAGATATGAAGGACACAAATAGTGAGATTAAAAAATAAGGTTAAAGGCATTAAAAAAAAAAAAAAAAAGAGCAGACCCTATGGAGGAGAGAATTAGTGAGGTCTACGATAGAAGCCTAGAAATGCTCCAGGTAGAGGAGGAGAGAGAACTAAGATTTTTAAAAAACCACGAAATTCTTTGAGAAATATCCAGCTCGATTAGGAAAAGTAACATAAGGCTTATAATCTCCCAGAGGGAGGAGAAGACAGGGAGAAAGGAGCAGAGAGCTTCTTCAAAGAAATGATTGCTGAGAACTTCCCAAACCTGGGGAAGGAACTGGACCTGCAAGTGCTGTGCGAGTCTAAGATGGGGCACATCCAGGGAGAGAATTGTGCCAGGGAAAGGGAGGCAGCAGTAAGTCATTGAGGATAAGGTCTTTAGAGGAGAGCGACTCTTCTCAAGTGGATGAGGTAGAAGGAGACCGGCTGGATTTGTGTGTGTGTGTGTGTGTGTGTGTGTGTGTGCGCGTGCGTGTGTGTGTGCGTGTGTGTGTGTGCGTGTGAGGAAGATCAGCCCTGAGCTAACATCCACGCTAATCCTCCTCTCTTTGCTGAGGAAGACCGGCTCTGAGCTAACATCTATATTGCCAATCCTCCTCTTCTTTTTCCCCAGAGCCCCAGTAGATGGCTGTATGTCACAGTTGCACATCCCTCCAGTTGCTCTATGTGGGTGTGGGAGATCAAGATTTGGCCACCCTGAAATATATCTCTTTACCTTTTTTTTTTTTTTTACTTTGAGAATTTTCAAAGGGCCCTGGAACTTCTCAAAGACATTTGCTCTCTTCCTATAAGGAGGAAGATACTAAACTTATTAGGCTTATTCAGTATGTTAAATTACATGGAAAGCATTGTCAGACAAGTGACGATAAGCCTGCTCAGGTGCTATTATGTGGGTAAATGTTATTCATATAGGTGTTTTAAAATTGTATAACGTTACTGAAATGCTGATCTGTCCTGATTATCAGTCATAATTCTGGTTATTATTATTTTAAAGTGTTGTATGTCACAAAATTAACCAAATTTCTTTGTCAATTGCCATTTTGAGGTCTTGTTGTTTACAGACTTATTTCTTTGCTCTAATGCTTTTGCAAAATATGTTTCAACTTCAGAAAAATTCATGGAAAGGACTCTGATATTTACACTGGAATACAGGTTTCTGACAAACTTTCTGATCACGAAAATGAACGTGGTAAGAAATTACAGAAATCTGATGGAGAAACCGACTTCATGAAGCTGCTAACAAAAAGGTTGGGATCAAGAATGGATTACACAGGACTGAATCAACTGATAAGGATAATTATAATTTCTATGATTTTTCATTTGAAGTGTTGCTGAATTTTCAATGTTTTGTTTTTTCAGATTTAAGGAAAACTTTTTCTCTTTTCTCCTGAGCTAGCTATGATTTATAGCAATTTGGTAAATGATATTTTTGTCAGTAAAATTGAAATATTTATCTTTTTCTCTCTATCTGATCCCTCAAATTTGGAAACTCTTAGTGAGTGAGTATTGTTGTTTTCATGGCAATATAGTTACTTGCATAAGTTCAATAAGAATCTGTTCTCCTTATCACAGGACACAATTGGAAACACTGGTTATGTTACCAAGGTTGTAACTGGAACATCATATTTGCGATATCACCCTGCAGCTTCTGAGGAATGAAGATTTGACTTTATGGAATAAAGCCACATGGAAATATTGGCCTGGTACCTTATGTTCCAAGCAGCACTTACCAGGATAAGTCAAGAATGTCACTTATCTGGCAGGTACAAGGAACCTCGAAATATTTGGGGGGAACCTCAGAAGAGAGGAATTCACCCAAATCTATGGGTATTGCAGACAAAGTCTGATGACAAAATCCTTGGCTTTGCTTTCCTGGCCTCGAGAGACCTTTAAAGTTCAATGTGAGATTCCTTATCAAAAGTTCCAGCAAAGCAGATTTAAAAGAGCCTATGTGATCAACTGCTATTCTTGCTGTACTTATGTAAATAATTGGGCCAACTCTATTGGAACTAGACTTATTTTGCAAACTAGTTTTAATTTTGCTATCTTAATAAAAATGAGGGTGATTTTAGAGAGAAAAATTATATTTCGGTAAAAACTATTTCAGTATAAATTTGCGGATATTAGATCCTAGTTTTGTTGTCTTTTGAGGTTTTTGTCTTATATCTGTTGACTGGACTGGATCCTGATTTCTTCTAGTCTCCTGAAACATCTGGCGACAGATGTCCAAACTAACGTTTTTGATTTTTTTTCCATCATTTTCATTGGAAATCGCTGAAAACTAAACCTGCCCTTTTTCCTGAAGACTTACAAACTGAAGCCGATGGACTGGACTTGATATAAACTTAAGAGATGACCTGACGACACCATCAGAGACATTTTAAACTGCAAAAGATACTTGGACGCTGACATCTGAAATGCTTCTTCACTGGCTGTCCTCCGAACTCAAAAACACGTTTCCAATCGGCTCCAACCATTAACCTTGTTTCTCTTTTGTTTCCATAGAAATGCTTCTATTAAATACTTGATTGCTTGCTTCCACAATATAGGCGTCACCTCGAGAGCCCACCTGCATCACCACCTTCTGAAATGAACTTAATTGAACCGACCTATTATCAGGACTAAGAAACGTGTTCAGTGAGATGAAACAATCTACCAACTCAGCTTCTGGACTATGAAACTTCTGTAAGTTTCAAAAGGACTGTGAAACTTTTAGTTTCAGAGGCGGGACTGTGGGAGATCAAGATTTGGCCACCCTGAAATATATCTCTTTACCTTGATTGTTTTCTCTGAGGGACATTTGACCTCCCCCACTAACTGCCTAAAGAATTCGACATGGTGGCTCCTTCCTGGAACAGATCTTCTATCATGATGGCTGTAATGATCATGTAAAATAGATGTTACAATGGGAGGGGCACCAAGCCCCTTTTATCCCAAAACTCTAACTCTCCCTGACCACATTCTCTACAGCTGACCCCGAAAAGAATGGTCCTCCTGCCCTCTGAAGTCCCAGGCCACTACCCACCCCCAACACGCTCCTCGCCTTTAGCTGCAATACTTAGGCAAGCAGCTTAGACAGAGGGACGAGTTGCTCATTTCTGAGTTTCTCCCATGTATACATGTTCTTAAACTTGGTATTATTTTCTCCTGCTAACCTGTCTCGTCGATTATTTGGCCAGCCATAAGAACCTTAAGGGAAAGGGCAGAGGGAGATTCTCCCTCTTCCCCCGACATGGGACACGGCCTCAGCGTGGCCGGAGAAGCGGTGCGTCGGCGCGCGCCCGGGATCCGAACCGGGGCCGCCAGCAGCGGAGCGCGCGCACATAACCGCTAAGCCACGGGGCCGGCCCTGACCAGCTGGAGTTTTGTTTCGTGTGTGTTAGCTATTGAGGCGGGGGAGCGGCAAGGAGGGAGAGGGGTGGTGGGGGTGGGGGTGGGGGTGGTGTGTCTGCTCTGGGTGAGGCGAGAAAACTCCCCAAGTGGAGATTTTTGTAGAAGGGTCCGGTCCGGCAGGACGGGAGGGTGCGCGTGGGTCCATTTAGCGAGCAATCAGAAGAATCTGTAGTCGCTGAGACTCAGGCCTCTTGGGAAAGAAGCAGAGAGAGGAGTTGAGCTTTGTTCCTCAGAGCAACTGGCGCCTCACGGGTAACCACAGAAGGTTCCCAGAACAAATGAAGTTGCGGGAGCCAGCGTGCCCTGTGTGCTGCTCTCAGCCCGAAGGCGGGCAGGCGGGCAGCTGCTCCCGTCCTGCACTCTCCCACGGTCCGGGTCCCGCCCCCAGCCCCACTCGCACCCACAGGGGAGGGCGGCCCCGGAACAAGTCTCCTCTCATCCACCATCATCTCGCCACCCTGACGGCTTTGCCCGAGATACCAACTCGGCTGTACCCACGCCCATGCGGGATTTTCCTTCGGACGAGGGGCCCGGGTTCACCACGGAGGATGAAACCCCTAGCCTTCCGTTGCCAAGTGGGTGGGACTCGCCAGCCAGGGGGGGGGGGGAAGGGAGGTCAGGCCCATTCACTCCAATGGGCCTCACGGAATGGTTTCATTGAAATGCAGAAAGCTCTGCGGTCAAGTCGGAGCCTTTCACTTCGCCTCGGGCGTCTCTCCACTGAATGGCTCTCTTCAACTCCCCCACCCTTAGGCTGCAGCTTCCAAACTGCAGGGAGAGAGGGAGGGAGCATGGATGTCTGAGAAGCGCGACTCCTCTGGGACAGAAAGAGCACCCCCCCCGCCCCCGCTTTCCCTAACCCGCTAAACCACTTGAGAATCAGGGCTGTGGGGACTGACGTCCCGGTTTACGTCTTCCTCACTGCGTGGCGCGTGGCACGGGGCGGGGGCGGGATGGGGAGCCGAATCAAAGGGGGACACCAAACAGATAATCTCGGTGTGTCGGAGTTCACGGGACAAACGCGGGCTTGGAGTCCCGAGGGCCGGGAGAGGCCTGGCAGGGGATGGTTTGACTCATCCACCCTGGGTTACGGGCCCAGCAAGCAAACTCCTAACTGGCGACGCTCTGCTCTAGGTGCAGGTTTTGATCATTCGTCTTCAAGTCCGCTGGATCGGTCTGTCCTCCCTCTCCCACCTGCTTCCCGCGGGAAGTCCTCAGTCTCGTGCCGCATACCCACTGGCGATTTCACGCATCGCCTCCTCACCCTTAAGAAGAGGAAGGATGATGGACAAACATGAAGGAACCCCCACCGACAGCACCTCCGAGTGAACGGGGGGGGGGGGGGGGGAGGGGCTCTCTCTCAGTGGGCGAACGGTGACTCCAAGTCGTGATCCCGAGATTTGACTTTAAAAATCAAATAACCCTGGAACAGTGAACTCGACGAGGAGGATGTGAACGTACCTCGTGCCACTGCCGTACGATTATGAAGGGTGAAAAGGCTAGGTTGTAAGTGCTGTCCATCTTGAAGCACCATTTTAAAGAACAGAACAATAAACACCCTCTCTCCTTGACCCGGAGCAGGGGATTGCCTGCGTCTGTCAGAGAGGGTCACGTCACCTGCACCGTGACCCACCAGGGTTCAGCCATTTGAAATCGGTCCTTCCTCTCGAGGTGACTAAAACTCGCCAATGACAGCAGGTTGTAGGCGCTGTCATTCCCGTCAAGGAAAGGCAGGGAGAATTTCAGCGTTTCAAAGCATACCCTGTCCCCCTTTCACAGCAAGTACCAGCTGAATTATGTGTAATTTCTGAATCGGCTTTCTCCCGGAGTCACTTCACTTCTCTCTCTTGGTGGTGGTGGTGGTGGGGGGGGGGGGGCAGGGCGCGCCGTGGGGGGGAGGCGGGGCGGCACTTGGAACCAGCGCAGAGCAGCTAAGGCTGTTGCCAAATCTTTCTGTCGGTGCCCACGCATGCAGACTGTGTGTGACCCGAAGGATGTACAGCATCCCACTGAGGGGTGAGGGTGGGGGAGTTTCCGGTGTGTAAGCCTGCGTTCAGCAGGCATAGGGGAGGAGAAACGATGTTCCCGCCGCTATCCCCCTTCTGAGTCCTTGGCTGAGCCCACCCCGGCCCGGTAACAAAAAGACAGATCCAGAAGAGAACGACAGAGAGATTAGGAACGCGTGCAAGGGCACGTCACTCGGGGAGAAGCCTAAAGCGGAAGTCACTCGAAGTGGCGGCTCTGACTGAATTCCAGCTCCTAGAGCACGTCACACCACGGACAATCCAGTTGTAGCGAAATGACAGGAGAAAGGAAAGCGGCTCTAGGCTTCCGAGGCCAGCCACCTGTGGGAAGGTCAATCAAGAGATGGGAGGAGTCAAGGTTTTGTTTGAAACAGAGTCCTCCGGGCTAGCGTCTGGGCTGACAAGCGTCCTCCTGGTTCAGGGAGGGCACCTTTCCCGTGGGAGCTTCATCTCCCGATTTCAGGTCAGGACGACAAGGGAGAGGTCCCGTGCCCTTCTCGCGCCCGCTGTTTCTCAAGGCCAGGGCCTCGAATTCCAAAGAACCCATGTGCCAGAGCGGGTCGATGTGGGGGCAACCTATTCCGGCTCCCTGACTTCACAGGGAAGACTGCTCTCTCCTCATTCTAGGGAAAGCTCCCAAACCACCGTCACCCAGTACGGTCCACCTACACCAACCGTCCCTCCCTCCTTTCGAAATAATTTCTGCAGTGGCAGAAGGACGGACATGCCACACACGCCCCCCAGTCCACCTTCACCTCCACCCCCACCGTCTGCTTCCTTGAGGGCCGAAAGCGCTGCGTCCGAGAACGGAACGGGACTCGGAAACATTCTAAAGGGATGACTCGGGCCTGCCTGTTGAAAAAAGCACCCTGCCGTTAATCTGATTGGTCTTTCCCCGGGGTGTGTGTGTGGGGGGGGGGGGGGGGGAGGGGGCGTTGTTAATTTTGAGGTGATGCGAATGTCCTGGAAATAAATACATATTGGTGACGGCTGTGCCACTGTGTGAATAGACTCCCAAGGCCCACCGGCTGGTGCACTTTTTAAAGGCTTGATTTTACAGGACGTGACCTCAATTTTCAGAGTGATGAAAATTAGGTAGGTGGGTCGGTCTGCAGGTAGTCGGCTTGTCGGTGGGTCTCCCTACCTTTATCACATACACACATAAAGGGAAGAGACAGACAGACGGAGACGGAGACAGCTAGTTCGTTATCGACACTGGGCACAGACATTCATCTGAGTGCTCTTACCCGTTCCCCAAGCTAATAACGTCTGTGTAGATCAAGATCACCCACATAGGAGAACGAGAACCACTTCCCAACAAGCAAGAGGGTCGGTGGGCCTCCACCTCCACCTCCACCTCCACCTCCACCTCCACCTCCACCACTTGCATTTGGCAGAGGAGTGGGAAAGCCGGATGGTGGCAAAAAAAGGAAGGCCCATCCCGACGAGAGGTGTTTGGCGTGTGGAAAAGCTGGAGGCGGGCTGACTAGAAGAAGGGCGTCCTATGTAACGGGGGGGGGGGGGGGGCGGGGAGCAGATTTGCTTTCCTCTTTGCTCCCAAGTTGGGTGGGAGGGAGAGGTCCTAAGTCAGGGGCCCAAATGAGGACAGCCGTCAGTTGAGTGGTGACCCTGAATCTCTGAGCGTTTTGGGCCCATCGCCGCGGAGGTGTGCTTTGGGCTTTGCAGCCCGAAAGCCCTCCTCCTGTGAGTTTTCCGCCGGACGCCTTTTGTGGAAAGAGAAACTCGATTGTGCTGCCTGCCTGCCTCCGTCCCTGCCAGCCTCCCTTCTTTCCTCCTGCTCCGTTCCCTCCCCCCTCCTCGCTCTAGCTCTCTGAATACAAAGTAAGGACAGTAATTGTTTTTTTCTGTTTTGACATTTTTTACTTACTTACTTACTTACCTTTTTAATTATTTATTTATTTATTTATTTGTTTGTTTGTTTGTTTGTTTATTTATTTATTTATTTATTTCCCCCAAAGCCCCAGTAGATAGCTGTACGTCCTAGTTGCACATCCTTCTAGTTGCTGTACGTGGGACGCGGCCTCAGCGTGGCCGGAGAAGCGGTGCGTCGGTGCGCGCCGGCGATCCGAAACCTGGCCGCCAGCATCGTAGCGCGCGCACTTCACCGCTGAGCCACGGGGCCCGCGCAAGGAAAGGACAGCCATTGTGATAGCTCCATTTAGAGACAGACATACGCCGACGCTACCAAGTGTCCGCGCCCTGCATTTTTCTGTATGTTACCAATTTCTCTCTCCAGGCCTTGTCTAGTGGCATGCGGCAATCTTCGTCAATGATAAAAATTATTGTCGGAACCACCATGACAACCCTGCACCTCCGACTGCCCGCCGGAGTGCTTCCCACACCTCACTCCCAGCGCTCACCCCCACCCCGCCGGCCATCCTCTCTCCTGTCTTCCCCCTTGCCGGCCCCGACCGGCCCAAGCCGGCTATCTGGTCGACCTCTTGGAGCGCTATATAAGCGGCCGCCAGGCAGGTGGCGCCCGACAAGCAGCCTCATCGTCAGCGGGACGGCTCAGGATCGCGGAGCAGGGAGGCTGCAGCGCCGGCCGGCCAGGTGCTTGGCCGGGTCCCGATCCCCCTCGGGTCTCGTTTCTCGGCCCGAGGCGAGCAGAGGGGTAGAGGCCAGCCCGGTCCCGGAGAGGGGCCTTGGCAACTTTCTTCCGAACGTCCCTGGGACAGGGGCGTCTGGCGGCTAGGGGACGGAGCCGTCCTCCACACGCCTTCGTGCCACAGGCCGGCCGGGCCGGTTCCGGGTCCTGCGGTCGACGTGGAAATCTCAGCGGAGGCATCCCTGCCTGGGCTCCCTTCAGCCGGCGCGAGCGATTCCCGCCCGTGCGGATTTAGAAATGTCCGAGAAGCGAACGAGACCTGGCCCTCCCGCGTCGCCTGGGATCCATCGGGCACCCCTTGTGGATGGAGGACGTTTCCTTCGGTGTTTTCCTTTTTTTTCCTCTCTTGAATCTGCTTCTTTTTTGGCTGCCGCTGCCGCCACCGCCGCCACCGCCACCGCCACCAAACATCACTAAACGATAGTCATGAAAACGGTAATGGTTAGAACAATAAAATGTTAATTGCGTGTTTCTTTGCTTTCAACGACTAGAGAGGTATGATTTATGATACTGCATGATCGATCTTTTTCGCCCTCTCTGGATTTCATCCCAGCCAACCAGCCGTCCCATCTGCGCACCAAGTCCAGGTCGGACAGCTGGTCGACCCGGGGAACCGGGACCCCCGTCGTCCCGAGGGTCCGCAGGGCCTCGGGACCTTCAGACCCTAGCGGCCTCGCGTGCCCAAACACACCATGGGGGAGGTGTGGCGCCGCCGCTCGGCAGGGACATCTGGTCGACCCGAGAGGCGCGGGACCAGGGGCTGTCCGGATGGGACAGCCGGTCGACGCGAGCGGCCCGGGACCAGGGGCTGTCCGGATGGGACAGCCGGTCTACCTCACACAGTCACGAGCCCAGGGGCTAAGTGCGGAGCGCACATCTGGTCTAAGCCCCAGGCACGGGCCCAAGTCGAGACCGGACATCTGGTCTACCCCACAGCCCCGGGCCCGGGGGCTGTGCGGCGCGGACATCTGGTCTACCCCACGGCCCCGGGCCCAGAGGCTAAAAGTCCAGACCGGACATCTGGTCTACCCCACGGCCCCGGGCCCAGAGGCTAAGTCCAGACCGGACATCTGGTCTACCCCACGGCCCCGGGCCCAGAGGCTAAGTCCAGACCGGACATCTGGTCTACCCCACGGCCCCGGGCCCAGAGGCTAAGTCCAGATCCGACAGCTGGTCGACCCGGGAAGCCGGGGACCTGGCGTCCCCGGGTGGCCGGCGAC
>NW_026691615.1:1868099-2019412 GCF_020826845.1 Diceros bicornis minor
GAACCCTAATATAAACTAAGGACTCTGGGTGATAATGATATGTCGATGTAGGTCCATGAGTTATGGGAGATGTGAATAGCTGGGGAGGGTGTACATGCGACGGGGCAGGGAGTCTATGGGAACTCTGTACTTTCTGCTCAGTTTCGCTATGAATCTAAAATTGCTGTAAAGAAAAAGTTTTTTAAACCATACACCTAAAAAGCATGAATTTCACTGTATGTAAATTAAAGTTCGGTTCATGACTTTTTTGAAAGAAGCATTTTTTGAGACGATTCAATAAATTTTGAGTGAGCCTGTTGAGATATACCCCTGACATCTCTCTAAAAAAGAATTTGCCATTCAGCTGCAAGAAATGCAGTTTGCTGAAAGCTTCCAGCTGTCAACACCTTCAGGATCTGTCCCAGATCTCACTCCTCCTCGGCAGCCCATCCGTGGTGAGCACAGCAAGGGGACCAGGAGTTCTGACCAGTGCAGGATTCCTGAATGACTCATCGTCACTTCTGATTTCCACATTGGCTTGGCTGGAACTTGGTCAGATCTGGATTGTAGCCTGAGGTTCTCTCTGCCCAGTCCTGCTTCCTTCCTATTTCCAACTGTGAGTCATGCTCTTCAAACAATTCTCTGATGGGCCTGATGCAATTCCAGCATCCACTTCCTTAGAAAACCCAACTGACACACATGTTAAGCAATGAAACTGAAAGCACATGTGGCCGCCCATCTGCCTTTCTCCAAGTTTTAGGTAACTTTTTCTTAACATAAGGTGACCTGGCAAAGAGGGAGCTAAGAAGAGTATATACCCAGCCCTCAATGACCTCCTATCCTCCATCCCTTTCCAGTGCCTCCCACGGACTGAATCCAGCTGGAAGCCAGGGGCAGGAAGGAACCTGTCCATGCTTTCAATAAAGATCTTCCTCCCAGGAGGTGGAGAAGGGTGGAGAGCGCATCTGAAGAGACAAACAGAAAATATCCCCACTCTCAGTGAGCCGAAACATCAACCCGAGAGACAGAGTATATTAAGATAACTGTAGCTGTTGCAACAGATAAACCCCAAAGTCCCGGTGACTTAACTCAACAGAAGCTTACACTTTGTCCACATAAAATGTAAAACAAGTGTTTCCTGCTTGTCAGGAAGCACTCCTCCAAGCAGTGGCACAGGGATTCAGGCTTCTTCCATGCTGTAGTTCTACCATTCATTGACATGTTCATGCACAAAAAAGGAAAGATGATGAAGGATGATTTTTAGGAGTTTTTATGTGCCAGGTATGGAAGCAAAGCATCTGGCTTCCTCTCAGAGCACATTGACTAGAACTCACCCAACCTAGAGCGAAGGTCACTGGGAAACACAGTCTCAGAGCTGTGTGTGTCCAAGAAGAAAAGGGAACAGCTTTGGCGAACTGCTAGCCAGTCTCTGGGTGGGCAGCAAACAAATTATTACCAAAAATAAACAAATTTTTTAAATGGCAGTTGTAATAAGATTTATAAAGGCATCAGTTCAGGGGGTTATAAGATTATATAACAGAGAGATTTTTTTTTTTTTTTTGCTTACTTTGGGGGCAGAAGTTAAGGAAGGAGTCTTTGAAGAAGTGGCATTTAAGGCAAACACTAAGAATGAACAGGAGTTGGAATTGGCTAGGAGAAGGAGGGGGACAGGTTCATAGGGAGAAAGGAAGGGAGTTCCTGACTACAGGACCAGCAGTAGGCAATAGGTGAGAAGTGGGAAGAAGAAGCCAGAAGCAGATGAGGAAGAGCGAGTGCAAGATCCTTCTGAAGAACTAGGCAGAGACTAGCTCACTCAGGCTGGCAGAGAGAAGTCAAGTCTGCAGGCCCTAACAAGATCTGATTGGACAGGGATCAAGGCTCAAGTCCAAGACTGCCCAGTAGGGTCACACCATGTTGGAAGGTGATTAATTCAGCCAATCAGCTCTTCCCTGGCACACATCCCACTGTCCATGGTTCTGAAGTCTCTTTCCACACAGGACTAGTGATCCCAATCAACAGGTTGGCTGCATAGAAATGACCAGTCGTATTAGTCAGCTACTGTTGCATAACAAATTACCAAAAATTTAGTGGCTTAAAAGAGCACTCAGGTATTATCTCATGGTGTCCATAGGTCAGGAGATTGGGCAAGGCTTAGCCGGATTCTATGCTCAGGATTTCACAATTAAGATGTTAACCAATCTGTGTTCTTATCTGAAGTCTTGACGGGGGATGAACCGTGTCCATGTTCTTTCATGTTTTGGGCACAATTTAGTTCCTTGCAGTTGAGGTCCCCACTTTCTTGCTCATTGTTGACCAGGGGTCACTCTCAGCTCAAAGATATTCTCAAGTTTCTGCCACGTGATCCCCTCCATCTTCAAAGCCAACAAAGGGACAGGTTGAATCCTTCTCAAGTTCTGAATCTCTCTGGCTTTTGACTTTCTGCATCTCTGACTTCTAGCTTCAGATTTAAAGAGCTTGGGTAATTAGCTCAGCCCCCTTGGTTAATCTCCTTTTTGATTAACTCAAAGTCAGCTAAGCAAAATCCCTTACAATCATGGGAGTGATACAGAAACAACCCAAATATCCATCAACTGGGGAATGGATAACTAAATTTTTCTCTATTCATACAATGAAATGTTATTCAACAATAAAAAAGGAAGGAACTACTGCTACACAGAATGTGGGTAAAACATTATTTTTGTTACCGCACAAAGGGCATGATCTGCTTGCCACGAGACAAAAGCCAATCATCAAGAGGCAAGGTGATAGGAGAGAAAGGACTTTTTATTACAGCTTGCTAGCAAGAGGAAAGATGGTTGACTGATGTCTGAAAAAAAAGCATCTTAAGGGGGCAGAAGCCCTTACAGCAGTTATATAGGTCAGTGGGTTACAGGGGAGGGAGTTAGGAATGTCAACCCTCTGATGTTACAGACTGGGAATCACCACACCAGATCATTCAGTTTTCATTGATGATGACTATCAGCATAGACTGTCTGTTTGAGGGTCATCACATTCCTAAGGAACTCAAAAGATCAAAGTTATCATCCCATCACAGCTGGGATGGAGGCATATGCATAAGCAGGGTTGTAAAATCTACAGAGCAGTTAGATCCCCTGGAAGGTGCATATCCAGCTGGGTTAGTTAGTCAGAGATCATTCAAAGTTACAATAGAGTTTCTTTTCTACAATATGGCTTCCCTTATGTCAACCTTGTCTTGAGCCAGTATCACTTCCCCCTCATTCTTTGGTCATTTCTCATTCTTGAGGGATTCGGGGTAACGATCGATCTAGCTACTTCCTGCTCAATTGGGGCATAGGTATAGGTTAGAAGAATGAAATTGCTTATCACTCATCTAGAGATATTCTCTTGTTCCTGGCTTCAAGTTGACATTTTGCATTATAAGAATTTTCGTAGGCTGGCCCAGTGGCGCAAGCGCTTAAGTGCGCGCGCTCCACTGTGGTGGCCTGGGGTTCACCAGTTCAGATCCCAGGCGCACACCAACGCACTGCTTGGCAAGCCATGCTGTGGCAGGGTCCCATATAAAGTGGAGGAAGATGGGCACGGATGTTAGCCCAGGGCCAGTCTTCCTCGGCAAAAAAAAAAAGGAGGATTGGCAGATGTTAGCACAGGGCTGATCTTCCTCACAAAAAAAAAAAGAATTTTTGCACCTTGCTCAACAGTTTTGGAACAACATCTAAAAGCACATTTTACAATCAAGTATCTGACCAGAAGGATAGGACATATAGACACTGAAATGTTAACACTTCCTGAAAAATAGACCTAATCCCTTGGAGAATCCGAGAAAACAGTCTTGAAAACCAGTCTGGACCTGGTACCTCTGGGGATATCTGCTGATAGGGGGCGTAGGTCATTTCATCTCATTGAACCAGTCTCTTAGTAAAGCTGTGATGCAGGTGGGCTCCCAAAGTTAGGCCTATATTGTATAAGCAAGTAATCAGGTATTTAACAAGCATTTCTAGAGACAAAAAGAAAAACAAGGTTAATGGTGGGAGCAAATCATAAGCCAGTTTCTGAGTTCAGAGGACTGCCAGTCAAGAATATTTTTAGATGTCAGCATCAAAACATCTTTTGCGGCTTAAAATGTCTCTGATGATGTCATCGGGTAATCTCTCTTAAGTTTATATCAAGTCTCCCAGCTCCAATTTGCAAGGCTTCAGGAAAAAGGGCAGGTTCAGTTCTCAGTGATTTCAAATGAAAATGATGGGAAAAAAATCAAAAACATTAGTTTGGAGATTTATAGCCAGATATTTCAGGAGACTAGAAGAATTCAGGATCCAGTCCAGTTAACAGATATAAAACAGAAGCCCCAAAGACAATTATCAGAACTAGATTCTAATATCCATGAATGTGTACTATAGTTTCTATTGAAACATATATTTTTCCCTCCAAAGTCACCCTCATTTTATAAAAGATAGCCAAATTAAAACTAACTGGTTTGCAAAATAAGTTTAGTTTCAATAAAATTGGCCCAATTATTTACAGAAGTGTAGCAAGAATAGCAACTGATCATATAGGCTCTTTTAAATCTGCTTAGCTGGAACTCTTTATAAGGAATCTCAGATTGAACTTTATTTATTTATTTTATTTTTTTGCTGAGGAAGACCGGCTGTGAGCTAACATCTATTGCCAATCCTCCTCCTTTTTTTTTCCCCCCAAAGCTCCAGTAGATAGTTGGATGTCATAGTTGCACATCCTTCTAGTTGCTGTATGTGGGACGTGGCCTCAGCATGGCCGGAGAAGCGGTGCGTCGGTGCACGCCCGGGATCTGAACCCAGGCCGCCAGTAGCGGAGCACGCACACTTAACCGCTAAGCCACGGGGCCAGCCCTCAGATTGAACTTTAAAAGCCTCTTGAAGCCAGGAAAGCCAAGCCAAGGATTTTGTTATCAGACTTCGCCTGCAATACCTACAGATTTGGGTGACTTCCTCTCTTTTCAAGGTTCCCCAAAATATTGCGAGGTTACTTGCACCTGCCAGATAAGTGACATTCCTTACTTATCCAGTAAGTGCTGCTTTGAGTGCTGAACATAAGGTACCAGGCCAATATTTCCACATGGCTTTATTCCATAAAGTCCAATCTTTGTCTCTTAAAAGCTGTCTTGTCATATCTGAGTCTGTATGTTTTTCTCAAATATGATGTTCTGGTCAAAGCTTTCATAATATAACCAATGTTTCCAGCTATAAGGAAAACAGATTCTTATTGAACTTAAGTGAATAACTATATTGCCGTGAAGATAACAATACTCACTCACTAAGAGTTTCCAAATTCTGTAGGGATCAGGTAGGGAGAAAAAGATAAATGTTTCAATTCTGCTTACAAACGTATAATTTACCAAATTGTCGTAAGTCATAGATAGCTCGGGAGAAAAGAGAAAAAGTTTTCCTTAAATCTGAAAAAACAAAACAAAAAAAATCAGCAATATTTCAAACAAAAGTCATAAAAATTATAATCATCCTCATCAGTTTATTCAGTCCAATGTAGTCAATTCTTGATCTTAATTTTGTTAGCAGTTTCACAAAGTCATCAGTTTCTCAGTCAGAATGCTGTAATTTCTTACCCAGTTCAGTTTTATGATCTGAAAGTTTACCAGAAACCTGTATTCTAGAGTAAGCACGAGTCCTTTCCATGAACTTCTCTGAAGATGAAACATATTTTTCAAAAGCATCAGAGCGAAGAAATAACTCTCTGTAAACTACAAGACCCCAAAATGGCAATTGACAAAGAAATTTGGTTAATTTTATGACATACAACACTTTAAAATAATAACCATAACCAGACTGATAACCAGGACAGATCGGAATTTCAGTAATGTTATACAATTTCAAAATGCCTATATCAATAACATTCACCAGCACAATCTCATAGATCCCCATGAAACAATGCTTAGCTGTCCATTTAACCATGATGACAACCAAAGATCTTGAAGGCAGACAGAGAGACCCAAACAGTTTTAAAAACTCAGAGAGACCTCAGTCTTTTTGAACATAGGAAATTATTTTAACATAACGTAGCTTTTCTGTCTTTTAGGTAGACTTACTCACAGGTGAAGAAAAACCTTTTAGAACCTCTTTATCAAGTTCGAGGAAATTACCCTTTTAAGAGAAAGAAGACCAAATTTTAATTTCGTACCAGCTTACTTCTGATATTAAAAAGTATTCACTTAACTAAATTTATTCCAATCTTAGCCAACTTGACCACGCATAAAACTCTCTCCTCAGAGTTCCACAAACCTCCTATAACTTTCCTTGTATACAAAGCTGTTTTCCTTATTAATTTTTGGTAGCTTTAATTACATATATTAATTAGAATTTTTTAACCCTTACAGACCTTAATAAAAACTAAAAATTAAGCAATTATGAACTGTCTTTTGTATCAGTATTCTAAACACTTTTCATAATTTCTAGAAACATGCTACTTCATAGTAATAAAACACAAGGCATGTTTACTAATAGACCCACACACATACTTTTTAGTTTCTCTGTAATAAGAAGCCAAAGGTAGATAAACTTAGATATGTTTAGCGATAATGTTTCAGTACTTTATCTTACTTGAAAATGAGCAAATTTTTATCATTTAACTTAATTTGGCAAAAACTCTAAAGTTTTAAGTTACCAAAAAGAATTTAGAAGTTGTTCTTTCAAGTATATAGACCATAAAACATAATTATTGTACCCAAAAACTCTTACTCATTTTTCCTCTATCTAAATCATTTGTTGTTGATGTTGTTGTTGTTTTGTTTTTTATTTTTTTTGTGAGGAAGATTAGCCCTGAGCTAACATCTGGTGCCAATCCTCCTCTTTTTGCAGAGGAAGATTGGCTCTGAGCTAACATCCATGCCCATCTTCCTCTACTTTATATGGGATGCTGCCACAGTATGGCTTGAGAAGTGGTGCGTTTGTCCACCCCCAAGATCCAAACCTGCGAACCCCAGGCTGCCAAAGCAGAGCGTGCAAACTTAACCACTATGCCACCAAGCTCGCCCCTAAATCATTTGTTTTTCAATCAAACCAACAAACTTAAACCAGCTTTCAGTTACCAAAGATTAATTTATATCATGTTAACTTGAAACACATTTGGGTTAATTTCTATTACGTTTAGAATTTATGTAAGCACTTACTTTAAGCCAATCGATCAGAGCTCTTAATTTTGACCATACCATCCGGAGGCAAAATATCACACATAAGTAACATACATGTAGACACACATACACTGAGTATCCATAGCTTATAGTTTAAAAAATACTGCCATGAATCAGGTACACTAACACAAAGCTCCCCAGTTATGAATCCAAATTTTGTTTTAAGCCTTTCTACTAACGTTTGTGGAGAAGACACTCAAGATACTAGATTTTTGGTGAGGGCATTCTTATGGTCATTTTTCTGGCCTTTTTACTTTTTCTTTTTCTTCAGCTCTAGGAATTAGTGATGGGCTAGACTAGCAGTCCCCAGAGAGGTGAGGCAATAATCCTTTCTGAGATAAAGAAACTGGGTGGAATGTGAACTGCCTCTACAGCTGCATTTCCAGTCTTACGAGGATTTTTTAAGTACAATCGCTCTTGATTTCTCAGAAATTGGGTTGTAACTCAAATGACATTATAGGTTGATCGCCCTGTCCAACTACATCACAAAGGCACAGAGAAGCCACTCAAGTTTTCTCCAGGATGGAGTTTCTGGGGTATGACCCATCCAACTGAAAGTGTTTCCAATTAGCTAAAATGCACCCCAGCGGTGAGTCTCCAGAGATACTTGGGGCGCTCCCCATGGTGGTAAAGCCAGTGTCCCACTGACAGTGTGCTGAAGAAGGGTGCAGAGCCCGACTGTGGGCGTCAATATAGCTTTAAGATTTAGTGAAGTCCTACTCAGCCCGGGCACTTAGTCCCTGAGCCAGCACACAGCAAGCCAGGGAGGAAAGAGGCAAAAGTCTGGAGCAGGCTGGGTGCCGGGTATCCCAATGCCAGGGTTGAGAGTTAAGTCCCTGGAAAAAAGTTTTCAAGTTTTCCATTTTACAGAAGGTCCAGGTTCTGCTCAGGTCCAGGCTTAACTTAACCCCAACTTGGAGACAACAGAGGAGGTAATGAACGAAGCAGACAAAGAAGGGAAAGAGATGATCAGGCCTCACCCTCATGGCCTCTTCCCAAGGACTATCAAGCTAAGGGTCATACAAACAACAGTTCCCGTGCTGGGGCACACAACCCCAGCAGGACAGTTTACAGAATACAGGTCTCCTGTCCCCATAACTGACTCAGCAGGCATCTAAAATACTCAACAGGTTCTTGACAGGAGACAAAACAGGGTTCCAGATTGTCAGTCAAATGACTGACTGAGGGGCCAACGTGGAATCTATTCCAGGTGCCCAGAAACCAGAGGAGAACTCCCAGAGGTGGAGCATGGACTCTCCAAAACCAGAGACTGCGGCCTGGTCAAAGGACTGACCCATGGGCCAACTTGGCACCACTCCAGGTGCCCAAATAGATTAACAGAAACTAGAAACCAGAACCACCAAGAGACAGCTCACTAGGGGTCTCCGGGGTGAGCAGGCCCAGAAACCAGAGGGGAGATCCCAGGGGTGGAGCCTTTGACTCGAAAGATTTCTTTCTCAATTCGAAAGCTCAAAAGGAGCCCAAAATGGCCACTGTAACTTTAAATTATCCTGGGTTATCTTGCCAGCTGTTTACAGTTATCTCCATTTAAGGGGGCTTTTCCCAGGGTGGCCATAACGAACAAGGTAACTTCGAAAGACAGTTTGTTGTGATCACTGAGAGACTCAGTCCCCAAAAACAGCCAATTTTAAGCTGTTTACCAACACAGACATGGACACAGACACAGAAAAAAAGCCAGATCCCAGCGTACTAGTTCCCAGATTTAGGGCACCAAGTCCTACAACTCTTCCCACTCTGAGTGCACACCCAGACGGTCCTACTGGACCCAGATGGAGGGGAAGGAAGCTCATGAGCGTCCTCAAGGTGACTTACCCTATTCCAGATTGAGCCCATTGACTCACCAGATGTAGCCGTTTCTCTTCCTACCACAATCAGACTAGGAGGCAACCGGCGTCACTACAGGGAAGCAGGAAGGGCAGTTCCCCGAGACAAAGAGAGCCTCAGCAGCCACTAGGGACTTACCCAACAGGTCGCGCATCCAAGGTCGACTGGCCACAAGCAGAACTTAACGTCCCTTTGTGGTCACCAAATTGTTACCACCCAAAGGGCATGATCTGCTTGCCACGAGACAAAAGCTAATCATCAAGAGGCAAGGTGGTAGGAGAAAAAGGACTTTTTTTATTACAGCTTGCTAGCAAGAGGGAAGATGGCCCACTGATGTCTGAAAAAAAACATTTTAAGGGTCCAGAAGACCTTACAGCAGTTATATAGGCTGGTGGGTTACAGGGGAGGGGGTTAGGAACCTTGACCCACGGGTGTCACAGACTGGGAGTCGCCACACCAGATCTTTCACTTTTCATTGATGATGGCTATCAGCATAGACTCTCTGTTCGGGGGTCATCACATTCCTAAGGAACTCCAATGAAGTTATCATCCCATCGCAGCTGGGATGGAGGCATATGCACAAGCAGGGGTCGTGAAATCTACAGAGCAGTTAGATCTCCTGGAGGGTGCATATCCAGCTGGGTTAGTGAGTCAGAGGTCATTCACAGTTACAGTAGAATTTCTTTTCTACAATATGGCTTCCCTTGTATCAACCTTGTCTTGAGCTGGCATCATTTTGAATGAAAGAAGCTAGATATAAAAGAATACACACTCTACTTCCATATATCAGAAGTTCAAGAACAGGCAATGTTTATGAGTTGTAATAGACGTCAGAACATTGGTTACAACTGGGGTGGTATATTGGCTTGGGAGGGGCATGCAAAATTTCTGGGGTGATGGAAATGGTCTAAATCTCGATGGAACTGTGAGTTACACAGGTGAAAACATTTGTCAACGCTCACTGGGCTATACTTGTAGTTACGTCAATTATATCTCAGTTTTTTAAAACTGTGGTTTGAGTTTTATAATTAGTATAATTTATCTCACGTGCACTAGCCAATTCTCTTAAATTGCTAGCAGTTAAAATATTTTTCTTCTAACAAATTGGAAGTCAGGTGGCCCCCAATGCTATGCTCATGCATGAGAAACAGAGCAGGGAGTTCAGAGAGAGAAACAATAGATAAACACCAGAAATCACAAGCAGCCAGGCTTGCAGAACAGTAGAGCAGCCTGTTAAGAACTCAGCTGAGGTATCAGGTGGGAAAAAAAAACCTTGTTATGGACTAAATGTTTGTGTCCCCTCAAAATTCAAAATTCATCTGTTGAAGCCTTAATCCTCAATGTGATGGTATTTGGAGATGAGGACTTTGGGAGGTGTGATATTGTCATATAATAAACAAATATATGTTTTTTCTTTGTCCCCGGTCCCTGGCACAGAGCTCCTAAAAAGCTTGTAATTTCCTGAGTGATTGGGGTGAGAGGAGCATCTTTTGTTATTCATAATAAGACTCTTTTTAAACTCAAGCCCCTTATTCATAAGAAGCCCCTTTTTAAACTCAACCACACCTCAGTTTATGTTAATGAAGTGACTTTTGGAAAGCCCCTAAGGATGGGAGCTGGTTGCCAGGGAAACCAACCATGTGATTAGAGGGTGGAAAGTTTCAGCCCCACCCTTCACTTCAGGGAAGGGAGACGGACAAGATGGAGTTAATCACTAAGGGCCAATGGTTCACTCAATCTTGCCTACATGATGAAGGCTCCATAAAAACGCTAACTCAAAGAGCTGGGAGAAATTCTGGGTTGGCAAACACATGCCAGCAAGAAAGGGCGTGGAAAAGCTCCATTCCCTTCGTACCTTACCTTGTGTATCTCTTCCATCTAGCTGTTCCTCAGTTGTATCTTCTTATAATAAACTGGTAATCTAGTAAGTGAACTGTTTTCCTGAGTTCTGTGAGCCATTCTAGCAAATAATCGAACCCCAGGAGGGGGTTGTGGGAACCCCCCCATATAGAGCCAGTCAGAAGTACCTGAGTTCCACACTTGTGACGGGCACTTGAAGCCGGGAACAGTCTTGTGGGACTGAGCCCTTAACCTATAGGATCTGATGCTATCCCCAGGTAGGTAGTGTCAGAATAGAATTGAATGGTAAGACACCAGGCGGGTGTCAGAGAATCGGTCATTGTGGGGGGGGTGAGGGGGGGAACCACACATTTGATGTCAGAAGTTTTCTGTGAGTCGAGTAGAAGGAAAACTTAAGGTGGGGGTGGGGGAATTGGGTGAAGATGGTTAAAACGTATACACTTCCAGTTATAAGATAAATAAGTCGTGAAAACGTAATGTACAACATGATGCCCTTAGCTAACAATACTGTTTGGTATACAAGTCATATGTCAATTAACGACAGGGATATATTCAGAGAAATGTGTTGTTAGGCGATTTCGTTGTTGTTCAAATATCATAGAGTGTACTTACACAAACCTAGATGGTATAGCCTACTACACATCTAGGCTATGTGGTACTAATCTTATGGGACCACTGTCATATATGCAGTCTGCCATTGACCAAAATGTCATTATGTGGTGCATGACTATATTTGAAAGTCCCTAAGAGAATATATTTTAAATGTTCTCAACACAAGGAAAAAAATTTTGTAACTATGTGAGGTAATGGATGTTAACTAAATTTATTGTGATAATCATTTCACAATATACACATATATCAAATCATGGTGTTGTATACCTTAAACTTATACTATATGTCAATTATATCTCAATAAAACTGGGAGGGGGGAGAAGGAAAGAGTTTTCCTTTAGTTCCTTTAATTTCCTTTAGTTTTCCTTTAGTTGGTGTAAGTAGAGAAATAATTTTATTTTAGTAGAGTAAAGGAAATGGCATTCTTTTTCCTGAGGTAATTAGGGTTAGAAGATGTCATGAGGGTGGGGCCCTCATGATAGATTAGCGCCCTTATAAAAAGAGACACCAGAGAGTTTGCCCCCTCTGTTTCCCACCACGTGAGGATACAGCAAGAGGACAGCTGTCTGCAAACCAGGAAGAGTCCCCAACAGAAACTGACCCTGCCAGACCTCGCTCTTGGACTTTCTAGCCTTTAGAACTGTGAGAAAATTAATTTCTGTTGCTTAAGCCCCCCCAGCCTGTGGTATTTTGGTATGGAAGCCTTCTTAAACTAAGACAGCCCTCCTGAGCCTGGATGCTGCACTTCAGAGAGTGGTCTGTACTCTGAACACACAGCCAATGCATGATACAGAATATCTCATAAGCAGAATACCCAGATTCTGGAATCTAGAACAGGGTTTCCCAAACTCAGCACTATTGACACTTAGAGCTGGATCATTCTCTAGGGTGGGGCCATCCTGAGCACTGTAGGGTGTTGAGGAGCATCCCTAGCCCCCACCCACTTGATGCCAGGAGCACCCCCCCATGTGACAACTCTAGGGGATCAGAATTTGCCACCCCAAAATGTGTCTCTCTGGCTTGATTATTTTTACCAAAATACTCAAAAGAAACTTTGACCTTCCTCCCCTAACTGCCTAAAAGAATTTAAGATAGAAGGCCTGTTCCAGGAAGGGGCTAATACCATAAGATAACTATAGTATAATATAAACTAAGTGTGATAGACAGGGATGAACCTAACAAGGGCCTTTTAATCAAAGTCCTCTCCATCTCTCATTGTCTTTGCAAGGTATGGTCAACATATGTTTAGCAAACATTTGCTTTTCCGTCTCCACGTAAATTGCCTTCCTCCCCCTTTGAAGTCCCCAACCACTACCCCCAACATCCTCCTTTGTCTTGAGCTGAAGATGGTATTTAAAGTAGTGGCTTCCACCATTTTGGTGAGTTACTCAGTTCTCCTGGGTTTCTCCCATGTCTACATGTTACTAAACTTTGTTTGATTTTCTCCTATTACTCTGTCTCATGTCAATTTAATTCTTAGACCAGCCAGAAGAACCTAGAGGGTAGAGAAATAGTTCTTCCTCCTCTACCCAACCATAAATGTCTCCATACGTCTCCCAGTGCCCCCTGGAAGGGAAAGCAGAATCACCCTCTTTTCGGTGTTCTGAGACCTAGTTTCCAACATGGGGGGGTTCCCCACATCAACAAACAATTCTCAGACACCAGCAGGGTGTCCATGAACTCAACTCAATCTAACACTGTCCATCCAGAGACAGCATCAGATTCCACAGGTTTAAGGGTTTGGTCCTACAAGACTGCCCCCCACTTCAGACACCAGTTACAAGCCCAAATTGTTACCTGTGCTTTTGAACTAACTGGCTATAAAACAGAGATTCCCATGACTCCCTTTCAAAATTTGATTAATTTGCCAGAGTGGCTTACAGAACTCAGAGGAACATTTTACTTGCTAGATCACCAGTTTATTGTAAAAGGATAGAACTCAGGAACAGCCAAATGGGAGAGATGTGTAGGGCAAGGTACGTGGGAAGAGGCTCAGAGCTCCCATGCCCTCTCCTGGTGCACCACTTTCTCCAAATCTCCATGTGTTCACAAACCCAGAAGCTCCCCAAACCCCGGCCTTTTGGGTTTTATGGAAGCATCATAGGCATGATTGATTAAATCATTGACCACTGATGATTGAACTCCATCTCCAGTCGCTCTCCCCTCCTCTGTGGTCGGGGATGGACTGCGAGTTCCAACCCTCTAATCATATGATTGGCTCCACTGACCACCAGCCCTCATCCTTAGGTGCTTTTCCAAAAGTCACCTCATTAACATAAAAAAAGACACCTTTATCACTCTCATCACTTAGGAAATTCCAGGGGTTTTGGAAACTGTGAGCCAAATATATAGGATGAAGACCAAATATATAGGAGAACTATATTTCGGTCACCTAAATGACCAAATTTATATATTTCTTATAAATCACCGTATCGCACACTCCCAGTTGAGAACTACTCGTCTAGAGGCTTAGGGGGAAGTGTAGTTACAAGCTCTAGAATTAAACCATCTGGGTCTAAACCCTGAGCCCCCACTTTGGGTAAATTACCTCATAAAGTCCCTAGTCTCAGCTTCTGTGTGGATGAAATAAGAGTGATACCTCTAGAACTTTTTTGTTACTTACCGCTACACACCAAACTACCCTAAAAAGTACTGGCTTTAAAGCAAAAAAAAAAAATTTATTTTGCTTAAAATTTTGGAGGTCAGGAATTGGAGAAGGATTTGACTGGATGGTTCATCTCTAACGCAAGCGGTACCTGCTGGGGCAGCGGGAGTTGAAGGATTCCACTCCAAAATGACTTCTCCACTCACAGGTCTATGCCTTGGTACTCCCTGGTCCCTCTCCCCCTCTCTATCCCTCCCCCACTCTCTCCCTTCCCTCTCTCACCTCTGGCCTCCTTCTCCCCCTTTCTCCTCCCTCATCTTGATACCAGCTCAAGAAAAAGTTGACATGAGGGAAACCATGTTGTAGAAAAGAAACCCTACTGTAATTTTGAATGACCTCTGACCAACCAACACAGCTGGATATGCACCCTCCAGGAGATCTAACTGCTCTGTAGATTTCATGACCTCTGCTTGTGCATGTACCCCCCAGCCGCGGTAAGATGATAACTTTGTTCTTTTGAGTTCCTTAGGAATGTGATGACCCCTGAACAGAGAAACTATGCTAATAGCCATCATCAATGAAAACTGAAAGTTCTGGTGTGGCGACTCCCAGTCTGTAAGACCAGAAGGTCAACATTCCCAACCCCCTCCCCAATAACCCACCAGCCTATATAACTGCTGTAAGACTTTGTGCCCATTAAGATGGTTTTTTCAGACATTAGTTGGCCATCTTCCCTCTTGCTAGCAAGCTGTAATAAAAAAGTCCTTTATCTCCTACCACCTTGCTTCTTGACTATTGGCATGTCTTGCGGTGAGCAGAAGGCCCCACGTTGGGGGGTAACAATCTCCCCTACTTTCTCTTCTCTGGTCTCTCTCTCCCCCCACATGGCAGAGCCAGGGTTCAGCACATTTATTTCTTCACCCACATACTTTTAGGAAGGTACCACAATCCATTTATTAGATGTAGTAGAAATAAGGCAAAAATGGAAATGGCATCAATCACCCTTTATGTGGTCCCAAGGTAGAAGAGTCTCGAGATTTTGGATAAATGTGGATGTCAGTAGGTGCTCACCTTTCCCGGACCATGACTTAGCTGCTGCGTCCCCATTTTTATAGTTTTGCTTGCCGTTATGCAGGAAAAAGACGTGGTTTGAGTCGGTTCTCAAAACGGCTAAACAAATATGATGTGGATTGCAGCAATCTCAATTCTTGTTTCCTTTGGTCAGTACACATCCCCCAGATCCAGCAAGGCTGGATTTTTTTTTTTAGTATTACAAAAGGGAACCTTATCTTAAAAGAATAAATTATTTTATCTTAAGAAGAAAAACATTTCATTATATTAAAAAGCAAAATATTTGCCTAAGCAGACAATGCCGACCAGAACAAAATCTTCTCTGATACTCTTTTGATCACAAACAGGTTCATGATCTGAATATCAACAGCAGTATGTTTTGCCAAAGAAGAAAAATTCAAACAGCAATATTTATCATCAGATAACCTCCAAAATACAGGCTGACTCCTTCTCTTCCTCCTAAACAAGTTTAGATATTCATAAATAACACTTTAAGTAACAGTGTCTGCAGAATCCGTGTCTGTGATCATAATCAACTCAAGTACATGCTTCTTTAAGATCAGGAATTAACATCAAGTTTCTATTTAATATTTTGTAGTAAACAGTATGCAGAACGCAACTACTTCTGACCAGAAATTCTAAAGTACCAAAAAATGGTTTTTTTATCTATACAAAGAAAAATATTTATAAATCTGATATTTTCCATGACAAAAACGAGTCAAATATGCATGACGTGAAGAAGCAAAGATTCAAACAAGAGAGAATATTTGCAGAAAATATTCTAGACAAAAGGCACACTAAATTGATTAGCTAAGGGCTACCTGTCTCTCACTGCCACAGGGATATTCAAGCCTCATTCCATCACCCATGTGCCTAGTCACCTTTTTAGGGAGAGAAGCAAAGATGGGGGCAGGCAGTTGAAAGACCTAGTATTTTGTCCAAATGAGCAACTATAACTTAAAGGGATTATTTCCCCCCAGCTTTATTGAGGTATAATTGACAAAAGATAGTGTATATATTTGAAGCATGCAATGTGATGATTTGATATACCTATGCATTAGGAAATGAGGACCACAATAAAGTTAATTAACACATCTATAACCTCACATAGTTACCTTTTTGTATATGCGATGAGAATGCATAAGATCTACTCTCAACAAATTTCAAGTGTATAATGCAGAATTATTAACTATAGCAACAATGCTGTACATCAGATCCCCAGAACTTATCCATCTTATAACTGAAAGTTTGTACCCTTTGACTATCTCCCCATTCCCCTCACCCCCTAGCCCCTAGCCACTACTGTTCTACTCTGTTTCTAGGAGTTTAACTGCCTTTTTTTTTTTTTTTTTTTTGATTCTACATATAGATGAAGTCATATAGCATTTGTCATTCTCTGTCTGGCTTATTTCACTTAACATAACGTCCTCCATGTTCATCCATGTTATCACAAATGGCAGGATTTCCTTCTTTTTTATGGCTGAATAATACTCCATTATATATGTGTGTGTGTGTGTGTGTGTGTGTGTGTGTGTGTGTGTGTGATATATTACATTTTCTTTATCCATTCATTCCTTGAAGAACACTTAGGTTTTTTCCGTATCTTCACTATTGTGAATAATGCTACAATGAACATGGGAGTGCAGGTATCTCTTCAAGACACTGATTTCGTTTCCTTCAGATAAATACCCAGAAGTGGGGGTTGCTAGATCACACGGTAGTTCCATTTTTCATTTTTTGAAAAGCCTCCATAGTGGATGCACCAATTTACATTCCCACCAACAGTGCACAAGGGTTCCCTTTTCTCCACATCCTCGTCAACAATTGTTATCTTTTGTGTATTTTTTGATAAAAGCCATCCTAACAGGTGTGATATGATATCTCATGTGGTTTTGACTTGCATTTCTCCGAAGATTAGTGATGTTGAGCACTTTTTCACGTGTCTGTTCGCCATTTGTATCTCTTCTTTGGAAAAAGAATCTATTCAGGTCCTTTGTCTATTTTTTATCTGGATGATTATCATCATCATCATTATTATTATTATTATTTTGCTATTGAGTTGTATGAGTTCCTTATATATTTTAGAAATTAACCCTTTATCAGATATATGGCTTGCAAATATGTTCTCCCATTCAGTAGGCTGCCTCGTCACTCTATTGATTGTTTCCTTGGAGTACAGAAGCTTTTTAGTTTGATGGAGTCCAACTAGTCCATATTTGCTTTCGTTGCCTGTGCTTTTGTTGCCATATCCAAAATCATTGCCAAAACCAATGTCAAGGAGATCTTTCTCTATGTTTTCTTCCAGGAGTTTAACAGTTTCAGTTTCTAAATTTAAGTCTTCACTCCAATTCAAGTTAATTTTTGTGAGTGGTAGAAGATAGGGGCCAAGTTTCATTCTTTTGCATGTAAATATCCAGTTTTCCTAACACTATTTATTGAAAAGACTATTCTCTTTTCATTGATACTCATGGCGCACTGGTCAAAGATTAGTTGACAGTAAATGCAGGTGTTTATTTCTGGGCTCTCTATTCTGTGTCATTGGTCTATGTGTCTGTTTTTATGCCAGTACCATACTGTTTTGATTACTAGAGCTCTGTAATATAGTTTCAAATCAAGAAGTGTGACGCCTCCAGCTTAGTTCTTCTTTCTCAACAATTCTTTGGTTGTTTGGGGTCTTTTGTAGTTCCATATGAATTTTAGTACTGTTTTTTTCTATGTCTGTGGAAAGTGCCGTTGGAATTTTGATAGGGATTGCATTGAATCTGTACATCACTTTGGGTAATATTAACATTTTAAGAATATTAAATCTTCCAATCCATGAACATGGGCTATCTTTCCATTTATATGTATCTTCAATTTCTTTCATCACTTGTCTTATAGTTTTTCACTGTAGAGGCCTTTCACTTCCTTGGTTAAGTTTTCCTAAATATTTTGTCGTTTTTTGATGCTATGATAAATGAGATTATTTTCTTCTCTTTCAAATAGTTTGCTGTTAGCTTCTAGAAAAGCAACTGATATTTGTAGATTGATATTGTATCCTGCAACTTTACTAAATTTGTTTTTGGTTCTAACAGTTTTTTGGTAGAGTTTTCAATACATAAAATCATGTGTTCTGCAAACGGAGACACTATTACTTCTTCCTTTCTGATGTGAATGACTTTTATTTCTTTTCTTGCCTAGTTGCTGTGGTTAGGACATCCAGTACTATGTTGAATAAAAGTGGGTAGAGTGAGCACCCTTGTCTTGTTCCTGCTCTTAGAGGACAAGCTTTCAGCTTTTTACCATTGAGTAAGATGCTAGCTGTGGGCTTGTCATATATGGTCTTTATTATGTTGAGATACATTTCTTATATACTTAATTTGTTGAGAGTTTTTTCCATGAATGGATGTTGAATTTTGTGAAATGCTTTTTCTGTATCTATTGAGATGATCATATGATTTTTATCCTTCATTCTGTTAATGTGGTGTATCACACTGATTTATTTGCATATGTTGAACCATCTTTGCATCCCAGGGACAAATCGCACTTGATCATGGTGTATGGTCCTTTTAATGTTCTGTTGAATTCAGTTTGCTGGTATTTTGTTGAGGATTTTTGCATCTATTTTCATCAGTGATATGGAACTGTAAGTTTCTTTTCTTGTAGTGTTCTTGTGTGGCTTTGGTATCAGGGTAATACAGGCCTCATAAAATGAATTTGGGACTTTCCCTCCTCTTCAATATTTTGGAAGAGTTTGAGAAGGATTGATATTAATTTTTCTTTAAATGTATGGAAGAATTCACCAGTGAAACCATCTGGTCCTGAAGTTTTGTTTGTTGGGAGACTTTTGATTACTAGTTAAATTTCCTACTGGGAATTGGTTTGTTCAGATTTTCTATTTCTTCCTGATTCAATTTTGGTAGGAATTTATTGATTTCTTCTAAGTTATCCAACTTATTGACATATAATTGTTCATAGTAGTTTCTTATGATCCTTTATATTTCTGTGTGTCAGTTATAATGTCTCCTCTTTCATTTCTGATTTTATTTATTTGAGTCTCCTCTCTTTTTTTCTAAGTTAGTCTAGCTGAATGTTCGTCAATTTTGTTTGTCTTTTTAAAGAAACCAGCTCTTAGTTGTGTTCCTCTTTTCTATTGTTTTTCTAGTCTCTATTTCATTTATTTCTCTCTTATTTTTGTTATTTCCTTCCTTCTGCTAACTTTTGGCTTAGTTTGTTATTCTTTTTATAGTTCCTTGAGGTACAAAGTTGGGTTGTTTATTTGAGACCTTTTTTCTTTTTTTTTTTTTTTTTGTGAGGGAGATCAGCCCTGAGCTAACATCCATGCTAATCCTCCTCTTTTTGCTGAGGAAGACCAGCTCTGAGCTAACATCTATTGCCAATCCTCCTCCTTTTTTTCCCCAAAGCCCCAGTGGATAGTTGTATGTCATAGTTGCACATCCTTCTAGTTGCTGTATGTGGGACACGGCCTCAGCATGGCCAGAGAAGCGGTGCATTGGTGCGCGCCCGGGATCCGAACCCAGGCCACCAGTAGCGGAGCGTGCGCACTTAACTGCTAAGCCACGGGGCCAGCCCGAGACCTTTTTTCTTAATGTAGGTATTTATCACTATAACCTTCTCTCTTAGAACTGCCTTGCTGCATCCCATAAGTTTTGACATTCTATGTTCCTATCTTCATTTGTTTCACAATATTTTTAAATTTTCCTTTCAATTTCTTCTTTGACCCATTGATTGTTCAGGGGTGTGTTGATTAATTTCCATATATTTGTGAATTTTCCAATTTTCCTCCTGTTACCGATTTCTGGTTTCATACCACTGTGGTCAGAAAAGGTATTTGATATGATTTCAACTTTCTTAAATTTGTTAAGACTTACTTTGTGGCCTAACATATGATCTGTCTTGGGGAATGTTCTCTGTATGCTTGAGGACAATGTGTATTCTGCACAATGGATGTGTATTTCATCCATTCTATTGAATGAAATGCCTTGTATATTGTGTTAGGTCCATTTGATCTGAAACACAGTTCAAGTCTCCTGTTTTCTTATTCATTTTCTGTCTGGATAACCCACCCATCGTTGAAAGTGGGGTATAAAATCCTTCTACTGTTATTGCATTGCTGTCTATTTCTCCCTTCATATTTTTTAATATTTGCATAATATGTTTAGGTGCTTCAATGTTGGGTGCACATATATTTATAATTTTTATAACCTCCTCTTGTAGGCAGGATATAGATGGGTCTTTTCTTTGTTATCCATTCAGCCACTCTATGTCTTTCGATTGGAGAATTTAATCCATTTACAGTTAAAGTTATTATTGATAGGTAAGGACTTATTATTGGTATCTTATTAATTGTTTTCTGGCTGTTTTGTGGTTCCTTTGTTCCTTTCTTCTTCTCTTATTGTCTTCCTTTGTGATTTGATGATTTTCCATAGTGGTGTGCTTTGATTCCTTTCTCTTTATGTTTAGCATATCTACTATCAGATTTTACTTTGTGGTTATCATGAGGCTTACATAAAACATAACAGTCTGTTTTAAGCGGATGACAGCTTAACTTCGATCACATAAAAAACTCTACCCTTTCACTTCCCCCTCACCACGTTTATGTTTTGATGTCACAATTTACATATTTTTATATTGTGTATCCATTAACAAATTGTTGTAGCTATAGTTGTTTTTAATACTTTTGTCTTTTAACGTTTATACTACAGTTAAGTGATTTACATACAACCATTACAGTATTAGAGTATTCTGAATTTCCACTATACACTTACCTTTACCAGAAAGTTTTATACTTCATGTTTTCTTATTACTAATTAGCTTCCTGTCACTTTAGCTTGAAGAACTCCTTTTAGCATTTCTCGTATTACAGATATAATGGTGATGAACTCCCTCAGCTTTTGTTTGTCTGAGAAAATCTTTGTCTCTCCCTCGTCACTGAAGAACAGTTTTTCTGGGTAAACTATTTTGGTTGGCAGTTTTCTCTTTTAGCACTTTGACTATATCATCCTGTTCTCTCCTGGCCTACAAGGTTTCTGCTGAGAAATCTGCTGACAGCCTGCTGGGGATTCCCATGTATGTGATGAGTTCCTTTTCTCCTGTGGCTTTCAAAATTCTCATTTTGCCTTTGATTTTTGAGAATTTGATTATAACGTGTCTCAGTGAAGACCCCTCTGGGTTGAATCTATTTGGAGATCCATGAGCTTCATGTACCTGGATGTCCATATCTGTCCCCAGATTTGGGGAGTTTTCAGCTATTATTTCTTTCTTTCTTTTTGAATGTATTTATTTATTTATTTATTTATTTATTTGATGTTTTAATAGTTTATAACATTGTGAAATTTTGGGTTGTACATTTTTGTTTGTCCATCACCATATATATGTCTCCCTTCACCCCTTGTGCCCACCCCTCAGCCCCATTGCCCCTGGTAACCACAATACGTTTTCTCTGTCCATGTGTTGGTTTATATTCCACATATGAGTGAGATCATACAGTGTTTGTCTTTCACTTTCTGGCTTATTTCGCTTAACATAATACCCTCCAGGCCCAACCATGTTGATGCAAATGGGACGATTTTGTCGTGTTTTATGGCTGAGTCGTATTCCATTGTATATATATACCACATCTTCTTGATCCAATCATCAGTGGAGGGACATTTAGGTTGCTTCCACTTCTTGGCTATAGTGAATAATGCTGCAATGAACATAGGGGTGCATAAACCTCTTTGGATTGTTGATTTCAGGTTCATTGGATAGATTCCCAGTAGCCATTATTTCTTTAAATAAGCTTTCTGCCCCTTTATCCCTCTCTCCTCCTTCTGGGACTCCTGTAATGCATAAATTGTTTCACTTGATGGCGTCCTGTGTTTCCCATAGGCTTTCCTCACTCTTTTTCATTCCCTTTTCCCCTCTGACTGGATAATTTCAAATTACCTGTCTTAAAGTTCACAGATTCTTCTTCCGCTTGATCGAGTTTTATGTTGATGCTCTCTAGTGCATTTTTCATCTCAAATATTGTATTCTTCAGCTCCAGAATTTCTGTTCAGTTCTTTCTTATGATTTCTATCTCTCTGTTGAACTCTACATTTTGTTCATGCATTATTTTCCTAGTTTCATTGAATTGTCTATTTATGTTCTCTTGTAGCTCACTAAGCTTCCTTAAAACAATTATTTTTAATTCTTTTTCAGGCAATTCATAGATCTCCATTTATTTGGAGTTGGTTCCTGGAAAATTATTGTGTCCGCTTTGTTGGTGTCATTTTTTTTCTTCTTCTTCCTTGAAATCTTGCATTGCTGTCTTGACATTTTAAGAAGCAGTCACCTCCTCCAGTCTTTACTGACTGGCTTCAGGAGAGAATTATCTTCAGCAATAAACGCAGCTATGGATTATGAGGCTCTCTCAGACCTTTTCTATGAATGTTCCCACTCCACACTTCCTGTTTTCTCTTGGGGGAAGGAGGAATTCTTAGGATTCAATGTCTTCTCTCAATCCTGCAAAGCCAGGCTGGATGCTGAGAGCCTCTTGTTTGCTTTCCCTAGGGTGGTGCCCTGAAATGCTCAAGTTTGTGTGGTTTCTCCTTACTCACATACATTTATTGAGCACCTACATGCAGCAGGCACTGTTCTTGATGCCTGAGATTCATCAGTGAACTTCAGTGAACAGAAACTCTTGCCCTCATGGAGCACACAGTCTACCAAGTCAAAGTTGGGTCTATCCGGTCTAAATCGCATCCTACGTACTAGACTCTACCTACCACCTCCTGGAACAAGAAGCCTTCTCTAGGCCCTTAAGATGCATCATTTTATTAAATCCTCCTAATAACTCTTTACTGTGGTATGGCAGAGGGTATTCTCCAAAAATGACTGCCATAACATCTCCCATCCCAGTGGGCCCTTCTGCAATTGGGACTTTCCCCTCCAAAGTCAATTTCTCAACCATCTTGAACCTTGGAGGGCCCTGTGGAAGGTTAGACAGCGGCAGATGGTGGAAGTGAATCTCGAGTATAGTGTTGAACTGTCCTGGCAACTTCCGCTTCCTGCCTCTTGGAATCCAGCTGCCAGGTGAGCCCACCATCCTGTAAGAAGCCCAAATACCACACGGAGGAGACAAAGGTAGGTGCATCATGGACAGTCCCAGCTGAGCGGAGCCTTCGCACCATCCAGCTTGGTGTGAAGAACAAGCTGTGAGTGAACATGCTTCCATGGGATTCCAGCTCCCAGTAATTCAAGTTACCTCCAGCTATCTGAATCTTCTCAGGTGAGCTCTAGGCATTGTGGAGAAGAAAATAAGTCATTCCTTCTATCCCCTGCCCTGACTCCTGACCCAGTGAGTCCCTGAGCATAATGAAATGGTTGTTGTTTTATGCCACTAAGTTTGGGGGATTTGTTATGTAGCATTGGATAACTGGTACACACTAAAAAGAAAATAAAACGAAGTCAGTAATAAATAGTGGGATTGATGGAGGATCTCTTTTAAATGGGGTATCAGGTAAGGAGATGGCTTTGGGGCTGAGCACTCAAGGATGAAAATGAACCTACATGGGAAGATCTGGGAGAGGAGCTTTCCAGGCAGAAGGATCAGGCAGAACAGGAGCCTTGAGGCAAGAATATGCCTGGCACATATAGAAACAGCTATGAGGCCCATTGTGGCTGGAGCAGAGTGAGCGGGAGAGTGGGAGAAGGTGAGGTCAGGGAGGTGACAGGGGCAAATTGTGCAGGATCTCATGGGCTGAAGTGAGCAGCTGGAATTTTTTTTTTCTAGGGGTAACAGAAAGCCACTTAAAGTCACTGAAGCAGCACCAAATCCGAATCAGTACAGCCCACGCTTCTCCACTTCTATCTAGCTCCACAACCACCTTCCAAGCCAAGCCAACAAGATCTTTGTCCTAGAGGCCTCCATCAGCCTCCCAATCCTGTTCCTGCTTCCAATTTTCCCACCGCAGTCCTAGCTTAAAATGCTCCACTGGCTTTATACTGAAGGAAGAAAAATGTCCAAACCCCTAAATCTGCATGGCAGGCCCTCATAATATCTCTAACCTCATTCCCTATCACTATCCGCCTCACTACTCCCCTCTAACCACACTGGTTTTTCGGGGCCCCAAACACCTGGCTTGTTCCCACCTCAGGGCCTTTGCACTTGCTGGGCCCTCTGCCTGGAATGTTTTCCCCTGAGGTATTCCCATGGCTGGATTTTTGTCATCATTAGAATCTCAGCTCATCTGTTGCCTTCTAAGAGAAGATAGCCCTGATCATCATTGAAAATAGACCTCCTTCGCTCTCTAGGACCCCTGAGAGCGAAAAATATACCCCTGTATATTTTTTCATAATATTTGTGATGGTTAATTTTATGTGTCAACTTGGCTAGGCCACGATACCCAGATATTTGGCCAAACATCAGTCTAAATGTCGTTGTGAAGCTATTTTTTTAGATGAGATTGATATTTTAATCAGTGGACTTTGAATAAAGTAGATTATCCTCCATAATGTGGTGGGCCTCATCCAACCGGTTGAAGGACTTAAGAGAAAAAGACTGTGGCCTCCCAAAGGAAGAAGGAATTCTGCCTCCAGAATGCCTTCAAATTCGAGACTGCAACATCAACTCTTCCCCAGGGTTTCCAGCCTGCTGGCCTGCCCTGCAGATTTCAGTCTTATAAGGCCTCACAGTAGTATAAGCCAATTCCTTAAAATAAATGTCTGTACATATAGACACATCCTATCGGTTCTGTTTCTCTGGAGAACCTTGACTAAGACAGCACTTATACAGCTTAAAATTATTGTATTGGGGGTTATCTAGAACAGAGATCAGCAGTGTTTTCTGTAAAGAGCCAGATAGTAAACATTTTAGGCTTCATGGGCCATATGGTCTCTGTTGCAACTACTCACCTCTGCCATTGTAGCATGAAAGCAACTATAGACAATACATAAACAAATGGTCATGGCTATGTTCCAATAAAACTTCACTTACAAAAACAGGTATTGGGCTATAGCTTGCCAACTCCTGATCTAGAATATAAACTTCCTGAGAGCAGAAACCATGTCTCTCTTCTTTACCCTGTTTTGCCAGCACCTGGAAAAATGCTGGCGCATTAAAACCTTCAGTAAATATTTGTTGAATACATAAATGTGTGAATGAAAAAGTATTCTCTAATCTCTCTCTGGTAAGTCAACTCCTTTCCACTTTTAACATCTTTAAACTTTAATGAGCAATAGTGTTGAATCTTAAAACTTTCATATCTCTCTGAAAGTTTGATCATGGAGGGTTTTACTCAGATTTGAAGAAGTGTCCTTGCAGGTTTCATTATTGGTGCATTTAAATGTCACTAAATCTAAGATAATGTAAAACCTTTCTAGGGAAATGATTTGAATTTATTCTGGAGTCTTTTATTTGTTGTATTAGCTCTGTTTCTTCAGGTGTTGATTCTTTTCTGCTGTTGTGGAGTTCAGCAGGTCTCTTTCACAGTGTTGATTTTGGTCACGTGCCTGGTGATTCTTCGTTGTCTGCTCATCTCTGTGTTTGAAAATTCCAGTTCTCCTGACGGTTCTATTTGCTATAACTTGACTCAAGAGAGGAATCTGGTAACTTGACATTTTATATCCACTGGTTTGGCCTAAGGGCAAATTATACTGTTGGATCTGTTTAATACATGGGCCAGAAGACAGGGTAAAGCCAATCCAGCCAACTTCCACGTCTCTTTCTAAGTAATCACCTTGATAAATGCCCCAAAACTTCCTCCCGTTTCTTGAATCCACTCACACCATGTTTGGAATTTCCTAGAACTGCCCCAGCCTCTGAGGTTGTGGTTTCCTCTGGTTTTGCTTCTTAATAATCCTAATCTTGTCTGACTCATCTTAAATGGATGCTTCCAATTTATATTCACAACATGGTGGGAGGCAGGAAGGGGAAGAGAAAATGGGGAAAAATATTAACAATTGGTGAATCTGAGTAAAAAATATATGGGCGTTCTTTGTACTCTTGTTATTCATGTAACTTTTCTCTAAAGTTGAAATTATTTCCAAATATTAACTTTTTTTTTGTAAGAGGCTGTCTGTAGAGGTGATCTCAAATTCTTCACTTGTCACTAATTTCTCAAACGGCTCTGATGCAACTTGATCCATTCACGCCCCTGAAAGCAGCTCTTTATAAAACCACTCGTGATTCTGATGATTCAAAATCCGGTAAATATTTTCAGTTCCATCTCAACTGACTCTCAGCAGTACCGGACACCATCAACCACTACTTCCTTCTTGAAACAGATTCATTGGAATCTTGATTTTCCCTTTCCTGTCTGGCTGCTGCTTCTCAGGTTTTTGAGCACACGTGACCTCCCACTGACCCATTATATATTGGAGTTCCTTGGTGCTTGATCTCAGACCCTCTTTTCTGCTACTGCTGTACTCGTTTTTCTAAAAGATCTCATCCTTGCCCAAAACGTCTATTCTAATAATTTTATTTATTTATTTTCCCCCAAAGCCCCAGTAGATAGTTGTATGTCATAGCTGCACATCCTTCTAGTTGCTGTATGTGGGACGTGGCCTCAGCATGGCCGGAGAAGCGGTGCATCGGCGCCCGCCCGGGATCCGAACCCGGCCGCCAGCAGCGGAGCGCGCGCACTTAACCGCTAAGCCACGGGGCCGGCCCCCAAAACGTCTATTCCATAAACACATCAACAACTCTCAAATTTCCATCCCAGCCAAAGAGCTTGCAAAGCTACAGAATCGACTCAATATTCCCACAACCTCAGAGGCTTTGGTCACTTCAAAGGCACCTGGAAATTCCACATATCCCAAAGTGGCCTATGATCTTTCAGGGCCCCCAGATCCATAAATGCCTCCACCATCTATCCAGTTGCATGAGCCAAAAGTCTGGGCTCCTCCGTCTTCTCCATCTTGCCCATATTCAAAGCCTTGCCCACTCCCATTCTTTTTATTGTCTATCTCTTGTATGCATTCATTGCCTTTCCATCTTTAAAGCCAGCACTCCCACCCACCTCTCCCACCATCTCTCACTTGGTTGATTCCATGGGCCTCCTTGTCTATACTCTTTGCCTTTCCATCCAAACTGTACACCCCTGCCAGAAAGATCTAGTTCTAACAAGCTAATCTGATTTCTCGTCTTTGTTAATACTCCATTGCCTTCAGGATAAAGCTTTGAGCTGGCATCCACGAGCCTGCATGGTCTGACTCCCTTATCCCCATCTCATACTACTCAAACCACTCTCCTACCTCTGGCTTTTTGCACGTGCCAGAACTCGTTACCTAGAACTCACTTCCCCAAACCCTCTCTTTACCTGATGCTCTTCAGACCTTCAATGCTGTCTCTCCATGACTCAATTGATGTAATAATAACAACAGCTTCCACATACTGAATCAAGTGCCAGGCACCGTGCTATTAAACCCATTAGCTGACTTAATACTCCCAAGACACCTTGAGATACAAAATTGTTTCCAGTTTTACAATTGAAGACACTAGGCCCGGAGAGGTCAAGGCACTTTCCCAAGGATGCACAGCTTAGCTAGCACTGGCAGAACCAGGGCTTGAACTCAGCTCCGTGTGACTCCAAAGTGCATGCTTTGCATGACCCAGCAATCCCTCTTCTGGGTATATATCCAAAAGAATTGAAATCAGGATCCCAAAGGGATATTTGCACTCCCGTGTTCATTGAAGCATTATTCACAATAGCCAAGATATGGAAGCAACCTAAACATCCATTGACAGACGAATGGATAAAGAAAATGTGGTCCATCCATACAATGGAATACGATTCAGCCTTAAAAAAGAAGGAAACCCTGCCAAAAGCAACAACATAGATGAACCTGGAGGACATTGTGATAAGTGAAATAAGCCAAAAAGGACAAATACTGCATGATTCCACTTATACGAAGTATCTGAAATTTCAATTTCGTAGAAACAGAAAGTAGAATGGTAGTTGCCAGAGGCTGGAGGAGCGGGAAGTGGGTAGTTGTTATTCAATGGGTACAGAGTTTCAGTTGTACAAAATGTATAAGTTCTAGAGATCTGCTTCACAACATTGTGCCTAAGTTAACAATACCATTATGCCTTTAACGTTTTGGTAAGAGGGTAGATCTTCTGTTAAGTGTCCCTAACACAATAAAAAAAAAAAAATCATGCTCTGCAGTCCCATCTCCACTACTTCCTCATCGTCCTGCTTCCAACACACACATACTCACGTGAGAAGCTTGTGCGAGGCTTTGGGCTTTTCTGCTCTGCCTCTATTGTTGGAGACTTATCCTATGGGGATGCTGTGGTGGGAGGAGCTAAGAGTGGCTTCAGACTCATCCCCATCCTGGGCAGCAGTTTTCTGAGTAGATCAGGCCAGAGCCTGTGGCTAGCAAGAAGCAGCCTTGATCCTCTGCAGAAGGACCGGAAAAAAGGGCTAGGAAAGTGCCCCCTGAGAAACCTCAGACTGGAACCCGCCTCTCCAAAAGAGTACGCCCACTCTGACGGTGTGGGTGCATCCCTGCTTTGTAACACCCCCACCTCTGATAAACAGTCTTAATTCACATCCCAATCCCTCATACAAATCCACTCTTCCTGATCCCAACCTCCAGATGCCAGCTATGTTCTGGAATCCAGAATTTACAAAAGGCGTATATTATCCACTCCAGGGGCTTCTGGGACAGCATTTGATAATCAAGCATGCTAACATCCTTGCTTACATGAATATTCAGGCTCAGGACTACATAAAGACCATAAACACATTCACATGGGCTCAGTCAATTTGGGCTTCCAAAGGAGCTGTGAAAATTTTTCTGTTTGGGGATTTTAGACTTGTGGGTGTGGGATTATGAAGCTGTGGTTGTCTTTACAACACCCCACCTTGGTATAATTGCCTTTGTAATTTTGTAAACCCCATCTTGGCAAGGGTGTCTTCATAACATCACAGCTCTGTCATTGTAACCCCCTCTCCTGTGAATTGCTGTTTCTTTGTAACACACCCATGTGTCATTGTAGAATTCCATCTGTATATTGGTGTGCCACTCCTTGAGAATTCCACCTTTGCGTTGTTTTCTTTTTGTTACAACTCCTTGATGCACCATTCTATTTTCACTACTTACTTCCTCTCTATTGCTGGCTGTGTCTGTCAGCTTTTTAACACCCCCTCTGTTGTATCACTGTGTTTTCATAACATCATTTCTGTCTATTTGAGGGTCCTTCTAATAATAGTCAAAACTTATTGAGTACTTACCAAGAGCCAAGCACTGTGCACTGAGGGTATATTAAAAGCAATAACTCCTGTAACCCTCTGTGTTAGTCTGCTAAGGCTGTCATAACAAAGCAACAGAAATTGGCTTAAACAACAGAAATTTCTTTTCTCACAGTTCTGAAGGCCAGAAGTCCAAAATCAAAGTGTTGGTAGGTTTGGCTCCTTCTGAGGGCTATGAGGGAAAATCTGCTCCAGGCCTGACTCTCCTTGGCTTGTAAATGGCCTTCTTCACATTTACATGGGTGTGTGTGTGTATATGTGTGTGTGCACGTGTGTGTCTATTTCCAAATTTCCCCTTTTTACAAAGACATCAGTCATATTGGATTAGGACCCAGCCTAACGACCTCATTTTAACTTAACTAAACCTCTGTAAAGACCCTATCTCCAAATTCAGTCACATTGTGAGGCCCTGGGGGTTAGGAATTCAACATATGGATGGGGGGTACACAATTCAACCCAAATTTTTGTGTATTCTATGAAGTCATTTGGAAGTGAACAGGGTTCCAGGAAGTCCCACTCTAGAATTCACACTGTCACTCACTCTACCCATTATTGGCTGTGTGACCTTGGGCTAACCTCCCTGGGCTTCAGTTTTCTTGCCTGTAAAGTGGGACTAAAAATAGAATGGTACCTTCCTGCTGAAGTCATCAAAAATCAGTTAGTGCCTGGTGCCAATAAGCATTAACAAATGTCAACTGTGTTTATTGCTTCTATTGTAGCATTTCATCTGCATACATTGGGTCTTGGTAACATCCTACAATTGTGGGGCCCAAGCATCCTTGCTGTGGGACACCCCCAGATCCAGCATAACTCAAAAAGTAGGACAGTCTCTCTGATCTCAAAGCCACCAGGAAAGACACCAACCTCCTTGAGGGCTTGCATCCTTGGGGACTGCTATCTTAGAGGTCATTTGGCAGCATTGCATAGAACCCACCTCAGAAGGAAATTCATGGGAGGACACTCAAGTTTCTTACGGCCCCCAAGAGTAGATCCTAGATGTACTGGGTTGAATAGTGTCCCCCCAAAATTCACATCCTTCCTGGAACCTCAGAATGTGAACTTATTTGGAAAAAGGGTCTTTGCAGACGTAATTAGTTAAATTAAGATGAGGACATACAGGAGTAGTGTGAGCCCTACATCCAATATGACCAGTGTCCTTATAAGAAGAGGATAAGAGAAACAGACACACAGAGGGAAAACAGCCACGTGGCAGAATGGAGGCAGGGATGGGAGCAACCAACTGCAAGGCAATGAATGGATTGCCAGCAACTACCAGAGGCTGGAAGAGGCAGGGAAGGATTCTTCCCTAGACCCTTTGGAGAGAGCATGGCCCTGTGGACACCTTGATCTTGGACTTCTGGCCTCCAGAACTTTGAGACAATAAATGTCTGTTGTTTTAAGCCACTCAATTTGTGGTACTTTGTTAGGGAAGCCCTAGGAAACTGATGTCACTGGGAGGAGGCAGGGCAGAAACCTAGGTCGCTCCTGTCTCTCTAGGGCTCTGCGGTCTCGTCTGTGAATCCCTGCACACCTTCCTTCTCGCTATCTCTGCATATGGGACATTCTATGCTTCTCTCTCACATACACCTTCCAATTCCTGACTAACAAGGTCTCAGAGGCCAGGCCCGCCCACATTCCTGCAGAAGAGATCTGATTGGCCCAGCTTGAATCATGGGTCCACCCTGGCCCAATCAGCTGCACCAGAGGAGTAGCATCACCTGGTGCCAAGGGTGCTATGCAAAATAGGCAACAATCAGTGTAGCCAGACGCTGACCAATCAGATGCAACGCTTGGCCCCCCCGGACCAAGAGTTCTGAGGACCACGCTTCCTCCGCCAATCCTGTCCGTGCACCCAGTGTTAAGGCTTTGGATGCTGCGTCGCAGGGCCATCCTAGGCGTCCAGAGGAAGCCTCCAGCAACGGGGGTGGAGAGTAATCAGCATTTGCCAAGTAGTATGGATCTAGTTTAATAACTTAATGACCCATATGGCCATACTCATGGGTGTCAGCTCAATGCCAGTTCTGCCCACTCAGGAGGGAGTAGGGAACGAACTCTTTGAAAAGGGGTAGAGAGGGGTCAGGCAAATGACTTTCACCTCTATGTCTGCATCTTCACTCCCCATCCCACACCCTCCTCTCACCAGTGCAGGCCAAGCTCTCCCACCTGTGCCTCCCCCATCCCCATCCCTCTTCTTAAGTCCCATCAAGGTCACCTGCTCCGTGGAGACTTCTCTGTCCACCCCAGCCCCTTTTGTCCTATGTCTGTAAGGAGCCAAGGTCCAGCTGGTTTATATGAGCCAGTGGGCGGAAGATCTGTATGGTGGGGAAATTATGGGGCTGGGGGAACCGGCCCCAACTGGAGAGGAAGAGGAACAGTGGTGTGCTGGTAAATGTTTAACAACCAGCTCTGCAGAGGGGGAAGAATTTTACTGGCATAATGTGTAGCACACAATTTCCAAAAATAAATATAAAATACTCTGCACTGCAAATTCCGTATAGTCAGTGATTCTCACAGAATGCCTTCCTGATTGTTCCCTCTCTTGTACCGAGAGCCCACCTATAATTGCAACTGACAAACGAGTGAAGGGAGGTTGATAATTTTCTTTAAAGACTAAGATGAAATGAACAAGGATGGATGTTCGCACCCCACTTGCTTGTCGATGACGTGAGCAATTTCTTTGCTAAATCAGATAATGGTTTGAAAACACTAGACCAAGACTTCCTCAATTTTTTTGTGTGCTATTCACAATGTAACAGCTACAGAGAAGACACACTTTTAAGTCTAATCTACCTGTTTAACATCCTTTGCTCCATCACTTTGAGTATAGATGATCAGTAAACAACTTGATGTAGCACTTGCCGATTCCCATAGTGTAAATACTCACCATGGCCAATTGTAAGTGACCAGCATGATGTCACTGAACACAAGTTGGCAAGTAATGTCCTGCAGAACGGGATTATGCAGTATTTCCACCACCAGATACAACAAAGGTAAATAACAAATGGAAATAATAAAATCCATAAGGCACAGGGTAGTTAGAAAGTCTTGAGATAACTCACGTTGTCTGGCATAGAGTAAATAGTCAACACAGAATAGTCATTAAGTTTATAAATATTTTATTATCCAGTACCTTGCACTATCTCATGCTCTCCCATCTGGCAAAGCCACATGGGGTCACCTACTTCATAGTGTCAAGCCAGTGTACTTGACTGTCAGTTTGGCAAAAGCTGGGGGTTTTGTCTCTCTTGTACACGGCTGTGTCCCCAACACCTAAAACAGTGCCTGGTACACAGTAGCTGCTCAGTAAAAGTTGCCTGAATGAATGAAGCTCACACAGCATAGAGCTACACGGACCCCCAAAAGTTCACCCCATGAATCCCATAGGGGGTCTGGCGATGAGTCTTTATTTCTCATATATTAACATAAATAAGGATTTTGGGGGGAGGAGGTCTGATTTGTTTGCTGATATTTCTCTAGCCCTGCACAGTGCCTGGCATGTGGCAGAAGCTCAATAAATATAATTGAAGAAATTAATATAAAGTACAGTCTGAGCTGAGGCTCAGAATAAATACCAAGAGTTTGCCCAGTAGCGGGGGTGATAAAGTGATCTGGAGAGTCCTCGAGGAGGCGGTGAGCAGCAGGGACCCCTGCCCAGCCCGGTGAGGTAGACTAGCTGGGCCCCATCTCCAGGGGCCTCAACCAAGGCAGGCAGGCAGGATTCAGTCTCCGTCCAGGGGGTGGCATCCAGGCTCGGCGTCACGTGGGCAGCTGAAAGGGGAGTCCAGCGGGGACTTTGGTGGCCACGCGGAAGAGGCCCAAGACCGTGTTGGTCCGTGCAAGCTGCCAGGCAGGGTGTGCCCCGGGCCCCGGGCGCAGGTGGACGCCCAGGCGCTGGCCGGCGCCCAGGTGCAACAGACTGCCTCGGAAACCAACCACCCGCGAGTCCGGGGCCTCCTCCGAGGAGGGAGGTGAAAAGGCAGGTGGCAGGTCCAAAGTCATGGCCAGGGCGGCAGCCCCAGTGCTCAGTGGCTGCAGGCGCAGGTCAATGGAGACGGAGCCAGAGCCGGCAACGGCCACCACACGCCGCAGTTCGACGCGCAAGAAGACGTAATAGACGCCGGCCTCGGCCACCACCAGCTCTCTCGCGTTCTCATCGTAGCTCAGGCCAGGTGCCAGGGACACGCCTGCCACGCCTGGGTGGCTGAACCAGGGCAGGGGCCCTTCCGTCAGCTGCACTGTGGAAGGGAGAGAGGGTGCACTGAGCATGGCCGGCGGAGCTTTGAGCCAAGGTGGGGAGGGGTCTCTGGGGGAGGGCAGAGGTTCCCAGGGGGAGGTGGGCCTAGGGGAGGAAAAGAGGGGATAGAAGGGAGGAAGGGCTTCCGAGGGAGGGGAAGACTGTCAGGAAGAGGGAGGGTGGGGAGAGGAGGGGACTCTGAGACGGGAGACTCTGAGGATCCAGGAAAGCAGAGGGGACACCAAGCAAAAGGAGGAGATGCAATGACGCCATGCAGAAGGAGGGAGGGGAGTCTCACGGGAGAGGGGCTTGGGGAGGGGGCAAGGGGACTCCTAGGGATGGAAGGAAGAAAGGGGTTTGGAGAGGAAGGTGTGGGGGATGAGGGACTCCGAGAGGGAGGGGGAGTGGAGGGAGGCAGGGCGGGGGAGGGGACAGAGGGAGGGTCAGGGAGGCCGTCAAGAAGGAGGAAGGATTGGAAAACAAGGGGACTTTGAGGTGGGGAGGGAAGAGGGGAGACTGAGAAAGGAAAAGGGGCAGGAGGAGGGGTGCGGGTAGGGAGGAGGGAACTCCCAGGAGAAGGGAGGGCGGGGAGGAGGTCTCGGTAAGAGAGAGAGGAACGGGGAGGGGGAGGGGTGGGGACGGAAGTGTCCGGAAGGGAGAGAGGTAGAGGGGAGGGGAACAAGTGGAGGGAAGGGGGGAGGGGTGGCGAGGAGAATCTCAGGAAGGGGGAGGGGAATGGAGTTAGGAGGAGGGACTCTGAAAGAGGGGAGGTGAGAAGGGATGGCGAGGAGGGTCCGGATCTCCCGGGGCCCAACGGGAGAGACAAGCCCAGGCTGGGATCTGTGGGATCAAGCCCCAGCCCTGAGAGGGTGGGGGCCTGAGGTGGGCACAGACGGGGGTCAGAGGAGGAGGACATCCAGAGAGGGTCAGGGTTCAAAGAGGAGAGGGAACAGCTTTCAGAGAGGGAGGGGAAAGGGTCAGATCGGGGGCCTCCCTCTCCTGGGACCTCTCCTTAGCCCCCCCACCCCCACCCCCAAGCCGGCGGAGAACGGCTCAGGACACTCACCATCTTGGGCCACCAGCTGCGCGAACACGCCCTGCGGAGGGAGGAAAGGCAAAAAGTTGGTGGATGCTCCCTCCTTCCGCGCCCGCAGGCCCCTGGAAAGCGGGGTCCCCGGGGTCTGCACAGGCCTTGAACTTACCCTCCCCTCCCCCCCAGCTCCAAAAGAACCCACAAACACACATGCACACCCGAAGTTGGTGGTTCAACCTGCCCCAACCCGTGCTGTCTGCAAGGACTGAACTCAGAGGATCCAGGAGGCACCAGAGGAGAGATTCCCTCCAGGGGCCCTTGGAACAAGGAAGTCTTGGGAGGGAAAGGGGAGCCCCCAGGGGTCCGGGAGAAAACCGGCGTTCTCCGGGAGGTAGGAAAGAAAGTGAGAGTCCCCTCAACGGTTCGGAGAAGTGCCCCTCCGGCTCCGCAATGGAGAAAGGGTTCCCCTCTGAGGCCCGGGATGCAGATGGGGTTTCACGGGAGTGTGGGATGAGAAGGGGCGCCCCTCGAAGTCCTGGATAAAGAAGGGGAGCCCTCGCGGGTTCCTCCGCTCCCGGTCCGGGGTGCAGAAGGGGTCCCCCCTGGGATGTGGGATGGAGAAAGTGTTCCAGAGCGGGGTAGGGGTCTCCCCCGGGGCCCAGGTCGGGGCGCATCTCACCTGCGGCGAGTCGGGGAGGCGAGCGCTGGCGTCGGGCGGCAGCTCGGGAACCTCGGGGAGTCTCGAGCTGGGCGCGGGGCCCGGGCTGGGGCCGGCCAAGGCGGGATCCCCGGGCACAACCCAGGCGCGGATCACGCAGGCGGCACAGGCGCCGGCGAACAGCAGCAGCGCGGCGCTCAGCGCCCACGGCAGCGGGTGGCAGCCGCGCCCGGGGGACGCGGGCGGCCGCTGGGCCTCTGGGTCCGGGTTGGCGTCGGTGCTAGAGCGCATGGCGGGAGGCGAGGGGCTGGAGCCGGAGCCGAGTGTGCCGCGCTTTATAGCAAATCCGGAAGCCCGGCTTTCCGGGGCGGAGCTGGTGGGGATCCCGGCGCCCCGCCTGGTAGGTTCCCGCGCGCCCGCCCAGCCCCCTCTCCGAACTCTCCCCAACTTTCTCTTCTCCGGATTTCTCCATGTCTCCGTCTCCTTTCCCTCTCTCGCCCTCCACGCTCTCCCCCACTGCTTCATCTTTCTCCCCCGTAGTTACCTCTGTCTCCCTGGGTCTCTCTCTCTCCGCCTCTGTGTCCCTTTGGGTGCCCCTTTGCAATTCCGTGTCTCTCCTTTTCTCTGTGCGTCTCTCGCTCTGTCTCTGTCTCTGTTGATTGTCTCTGCCTTGGGAGGCAGGGGATCTTTCTCTCTCTGCCTCATTGCTTCTGTGTCTCCGTGTCTCTGACTTGCTCTGTCTCTGACTCTCCCTGTCTCTGTCTCTCTGTCTCTCCCTGTCTATCTATGTGTCTAACTCTCACTTTCTGAGTCTCTGTGTCTCTCTTTGTTTCTTTCCCCTCTTTGTCAGTCCCTAGCCCCCTATCACTGGGGCTCCCACTTCTGCAGAGGGGTCGGAGGACAGACCCCTTCTCCTCTGGAGCATCAGCCCCCCGGCGGAACCCTGAGTGTCATGCTCAGCCCTCCCCCTACCCTCCCCCACCTTCCCAGGACCCCTGGGCCTTCCCAGGCCTGCCCCCACCCACCCACCTAGACACTTCCCGTCAGGAGCCCCCTGTGGACCCCACAAGCAGAAGGCTGGAGAGTCCAGGTGGAGAAATTCCCCTCGTAGGAAAGGGCCAGTCTTGAGTGAGACAAAGGAAACTTAAATTTCCCGTCCCTCGCCCGTCGTGGAGGCGGGGGCGGGGAGGAGAAGCAGCAGAGAAGCGGCCAAAACTCGGCCCCAAAAGAGGAAGCAACACCAGACCAAGAGATGGGCGGCCCTGGAAAAGTCCTGGGCTCCGGCAGAAGCCCTGCTCTGCCCAGACGAGCCGGCTGGATACTGGTCAACGGCCTGACCCTCTCCAGGCCTCATGTTCCCTATGGAAAACAGGAGGGTGGGCTGGGCGGTTGATGTCAGCCCTGCGCCCAGGAAATGTGGGGGAATTTTGATTCAACTGAAAAAGTATCGGATGCCGGCCCTGTGCTTGCTCACGTATCGGGCCTCGCCGGGGGAATTACCGGGAGAAAGCAATGATGACACCGGTTCGAGCTGATGCACAGGTGCTAAATGCTTCCGTTATAGATGGGTTTATCAAGTGTGAGGCCCAAGCCAGCATCGCCTGGGGACTTGTTCGCTATGCAAATTCTAGCACCTTAAACTAGACCTATTGACAGCGATCAGTGTTTGAATGAGCCCTCCAGAAGATTCTGACGCTCGCCCAAGTTGGAGAACCCACTGCATCATACCAAGGTTATTCCTTTGCACCTGCTGTCCCTCTGCCTGGAATATTCTTTCCCCAGACTGGCGGCCGGTGGACAGCTTCTTGCCATTCACGTCTCTGTTTCGACTGCCCTTCTCGATAAACATGATGCATTGAGCACTAGCCTCCACTTTCGCTGTCTCCTGAAACCGCACTGCAGCGACAGTAAAGCCATGGTTTTAAAACCTAAACCAAAATTGGGATCCAGCAGGGCAGAAAGCCAATGAGAACTTCCCTAGCAGAATCCCACCACCACCACCAGCCCACGACGGCTCGGGTCCTGGCGACCTCCACCAGCTCTGAAGGCGAGTGCAGTGGGTGGCAGCTAAAAGAGAAGAGTTGTCCGAAAATAATTGCCCAAAAGAGACACCAGCTTCTCTTCCCATTAGGGTGGAAAGGCAGCTGTTTGCTTTTGTTATTTTTTCCTCCAGAGAGCGGAAACGGCAGAGTGTCTGATCGGGGGAACCCAGCTGAGAGCGGAAAGCAGGAGTGTTAAACAAAACTGTGAACTCGAATGCAGGAGCTGAAACTTCCTCACCTCCTCCCTCATCCTCACTCAGCATCCAGGACCCAGAAGATGGGGTGGTGAACGACCCCTCTCTGAGGACTCTGACCAAGCAGGAAGAAAGGTGTAAAGACGCTGAAGCCGAAAGACCCTCCCCTATATTATCGCCCTGCCAAGCAGCTCACAGGCCACCGCCAATCTGTTTCTTATTAAGCCCTACCCCACAGTAGGTGACAGCCAAAAAGACAAAAGAACAAAAAGAATAAAAATGAAAGTGTCCCTCCCTTGGGCCCTGGTCACCCCATCAAATTTCATTACTAATAGTTTCCACCATCTGAAATATTCTTGTTCATTTGTTAACTTGCTTATAATTATTTTCCTCCACGAAATTATCTCTGAAGAGGAGCTTCTTGGTCTTGTTGCCATTCTACCTTCAGAGCCTAGAAAATCGCAGGCCTCAATAATATTTATTGATGAATGAATGAATGAATGAAATCTAGCATAACAGTTAGCAGCATGGGCCCCAGATGTCAGCAAACTACAGCCCTTGAACCAGGAATTTTTTCTTTGGTTGGTTTTGGCTTTAAGTGGCTGGAAAAAGTCAAAAGAAGAATATTTCACGGCTTGTGCAAATTACATGAAATTTCCGTTTCAGTGTCCATAAATAAAGTTTTATTGGCACACAGCCATGCTCGTTCATTGACACATACAAGACTATAGCAGAGTTGAGTACTTGCGACAGAGACTGTCTGGCCTACAAAGCCTAAAATATTTCCTCTCTCTGGTCCCGTTCAGAAAAAAAAAAAAAAAAATTTGCTGCCCCTGTTCTAGAATCTTGAATTCCAGCTCTCAAATTTCTTGCTGTGTGATCTTGGGTGAGCTGTTTCACCTCTCTGAGGTTCATTTTTCACATTTGTTCAAAGGGAATAATAGTTGATGGCGAAGAGTGGTTGAGAGCTTGCGGTGAGCAGTGCCAGGCATGTAGTGAATGCTTAGTAAAGGTGAGTTGGCATTATTATGATCACTGAATCTTTTCTACATGCCTGGGACACCATCACCCCCAAAATGTGGATGCAGAAACCGAGACTCCAAAAGTTGAGGTCACTGAGACTAGGGACTGCTCTGGACTCCTCTCTCCACCAAAAGGCTTGGCAGAGTTCTCTACACCCCCTCTACGGAGGGGAAACAAGGCCCGGCAGCCTGGGGAAGGCTCAGGCCGCAGCCAGGGAGCACCATGACGTGCTGCTGTGGTCGGCACATATGAGCCAGGCAGCCCCACCCACCATGAAGCTCTCAGCATCATGCTTCTAGCGCCCCACGTTCCGTGGAGTCACACCTCTGTGCTCAGCTGTCTCCCCAAGGTGAGCGTGGGCTGAATCCTCACCCACCCCGTCACAGGGCTCAAGGGAGGGATGGGCAGGAAGCAGTTGGAGGGGAGAGCACCCCTTTTCCCCTCTGAGGCCCAGGGAACAGGCACCTTCTCCAGGAGGTATGCCTTGATTTTTTTCTAGCCAAACTCAGCTCTTTCTCTCTGGGGTCGTGACTGCCCCCCATCCCATATGTGGCCTCCCCCAGTGTCAACCCTTAGCTGGCCTGGATGCTCTGGCTCCCCCAGGGCAGAGGCTAGCATGACAGAGAACATCAGTGATGTTTGCTGAGTAAGTGCACAAAAGAGAGAGCCAGCGAGGGACCAAATGGGGGTGTGTGAACCGAGAAAAGAAGAAAAAAAGGGAAGGAAAGAATTGAGGGAGGTTGGTCTTGAGCCGTGGGAGGGTTAACACGGGTCAAAGAAGGAAAGAGAAATAGAGAGGGGGAATCGTGTCGTCCAAGTTAGGCAAGTCTCTGGAAAGTTGGGTCCAGAGTCTCTCCTTGGCCCTAGAGAGGCCAGGAAAAATCACGCCAGCACCTAAGTGTGTGCACCTCTTGTGCAGGATTGTGTAAATGCAGCAAGGCATGGTGGGGATGCAGAGCAATTAAGCTTTGTGGAGTTGGCGTGCATACTCGGCTACTCTGTGTTGTGCATTTCCAAAGGGATGTTGTGTTTTCAGCGATGAGGACGGGGGGGGGGGGGTCCATGTGTGCACAGGTGTGTTTCCAGTTGAGGAACAGCCGTAGCACAAGATCCATAGCTGGCTTCAAATCCCAGCTCTGCCTCTTGCTAGCTGTATGATCTTTTTTTTTTTTTTTAAAGAGTCATCTTCTGGGGCTTGCCCGGTGGGGTAGTGGTTAAGTGCGCGCGCTCCGCTGCTGGCGGCCTGGGTTCAGATCCCGGGCGCGCACCGATACACCGCTTGTCAGGCCATGCTGTGGTGGTGTCCCACATAAAGTAGAGGAAGATGGGCACGGATGTCAGCCCAGGGCCAGTCTTCCTCAGCAAAAAGAGGAGGATTGGCATGGATGTTAGCTCAGGGCTGATCTTCCTCACAAAAATAAATAAATAAATAAATAAAGAGTCATCTTCTTTTTTGAGAAAGATTGGCCCTGTGCTAACATCTGTTGCCAATCTTCCTCTTTTTTTTTTTTCCTCCCCAAAGCCCCAGTACATAGTTGTGCATCACAGCTATAGAGTTGTAGCTCTTCTACATGGGACGCTGCCTCAACGTGGCTTGATGAGCAGTGAGTATGTCCGCGCCCAGGATCCAAACCGGCGAACCCCGGGGCACCGAAGAGGAATATGCTAACTTAACTGCTATGCCACCGGGCCTGCCCCGCTAGTTGTATGATCTTGAGCAAATGCTTTCCCGTCTGTGCCTCAGTTTCCCCATCTGTGAAGTATGCCTAACATTAGTGACCACGTCGTAGGATCACAGGGAGAATAGGGAGCCAGAACAGCACCTGGCATACAGCAGGTGCTGTATGTAGGGTTATCCGTCCTTGCTGCCAGTGTGGTGTGACAGTATGACAGTCTGGTGTCCCCGTTTGACCGTACGCAGGGGTCAATCTTGTGAACGGACCACCAGTGTTCCAAAACTAGCGTGGACATCTGGGCAAAAAGATAGCCGGGCAGGAATGTCTTGCCAAAGTGTTCAGAAAGAAAACAGCCAGAACAGTCATAGAAAGAGAAATAGTCAGATGATTGCTCGTAGAATCAGTTCAGTGATCAGCCATGGAATAGGTTGAGTCATCTCTTTGGGGCTCGATAGAGATCTTCAAGAGCTAAGAAAACAAAGTGAGATGCAGGATGCTACGCATAGAATGCGGGTTTTGTTTCACAGCAGAGATATATCTGTACAGCACATTTGCAGAAGATATATAAACAACTGGGGGGTTCAGCGGTGAGAGAATGTAGCCCTTTCACTATGTATGTTTTTTGCCCACTTGCATTTTCCGTGTGTTACTGTTTTGCATTGTTTTGGTTTTTTGATGTCAGGCACAGAATCGTGGTCAGGTGTGCAGACATAAAGAAAGAAACCAGTGGCCTGAGCTGGGTGGAAGAAGGGAAAATTTAGCACCAGTGACATCAAAGGCAGGAAATGGCGTTTCCCTGCTAAGGGGCAGTGGAAGGACACAGGAATGGGGAAGACCCAAGCAGACCAGGGCGGGGCTCCGGGGACACCTCGGAGGGGCCAGAGCCTAAAAAGTCAACTCATTCTGCTGGGAAGCAAGCCAGCCTGCCCCCGGGAAGGAAGTCCCAGCAGGTTTACCACCTGGAAGGGACTCTCCAGCTCGCCCAGGGAGGGAGCCACCAGACAGTTAGACACGGGGGTACAAAAGAGACCCCCCGCATACACAACCACACAAACTGAGACAGACACACACACACTCTCACTCTTACACCCACACACACAAGACACATACCTGGACACATAATCACAGAAACACAAGGTCAGCCACCAAAACTAGCCACAGGCACACACGAGGACACACTTCTGGCCGTGGTCACCCATACCCACTAACACACAAACAGCTTCAAAGAGACTCCAACGCCCTGGGATATGCAATCAGAGACACACAATATCAGTCACCCAGAGACCACCCAAGGCACACGTGTCACACTCAGATGCAGGCAGACCTGGAGAGACTCACAAGGCACTTGAAACAAAGACACAAAGTACAAGGGAACACAACCAAAGGAACCCAGGCCCCATCCTTCAAATCGCCCAAGATCCACCACCCCCTGGAGGGGACCCAGGCTCTCCTTGGGTGAGGGGGGCCTGTCCCTCCCTCCCTCGAGGAACGTCTGGGTCCCTTTTGTTGGCAGCGGCACTGGAGTAGGCCGCGGGCGCCCCCTGGTGGGCCAGGCGCCACAGTCCAGGGCTGGAAGGAGTCGGGGGATGGGAGTCTAGGCTGAATGGAGGAAAAGGTGCTTCCAGGTTTTCGGCCTCAAATGCAAAAGACGGAGAGGAAGGAGCGTGGCGACGATGGAGCGGGGAGAAGGGAGGTCGGAGCCGGATCAGGCAGGGCCTTGGACGCGGGAACAGAGCCAGGGGGGCAGGAGTGGAACGAAAGACCCTCACCCGCCCCCACTCCATGCAGCTCCGCGTCCCCGCCGCGCCGGCGCTGCTCCAGGGACCGCGGAAGATGCAGGGAGCGGCGAGGTGGATTCCCATTAGTCCGCGCCTGGCGGGGCGGGACGACGGTTAACCCAGAGGGAAGGGTCCCCGCCCACCCAGCCATGGCTTTCAGCCAGAAAATGACCACCAGGGAATCTCCCAAGATCTGGAACGCCCAGCACAGAGACCACTGGCCCAGGAGGAGTATCACCAACTCCGACGTGACCTTGACCCGCGGGACCCTGAGAAAGGTAGGCCTGCCCCCTCCAGAGCTGACCCCAGCCTCCCAAACCCTGCCCCTTCCCCTGCCATCAGCTTCCCAGGCATTGCCCACTCCCCCGTCCCGCCCACTTCCCCGTTATTCTCTCTAGGCCCCGCCCACTCCCCTGCCATCAGCCACCCAGGCTTTGCCCACTCCCCAGTCCCGCCCACTTCCCTGTCATTCTCCCTAGGCTCCTCCCACTCCCCAGCCATCAACCTCCCAGGCCTTGCCCACTCCCCAGTCCCGCCCACTCCCCCGTCATTATCCCTAGGCCACGCCCACTCCCTTGCCAGCCGCCTCCCAGGCCGTGCCCACTCCCCTGCCCCGCCTACTTCCCCGTTATTCTCCCTAGGCCCCTCCCACTCCCAGCCATCAGCCACCCAGGCTTTGCCCACTGCCTAGCCCCGCCTACTTTCCTGTCATTCTCCCCGGGCCACGCCCACTGTCTGGCATCAGCCTCCCAGGCCTTGCCCACTCCCCCGTCCTGCCCACTTCCCCGTCAGTCTCCCCAGCCCCGCCCACCTCCCCAGCCATCAGCCTGCCAGGCCCTGCCCCACCCACTTTCCTTCCTTCTTAGTCCAGCACCACCATCTCCCCAGGCTCCGCCCTTCTATTGTCTCCTATCTAAAATCCTCGCCCCTTCTCTGGGTTTCACCTTTCCAGAACCCTGTGCCCCTTTCCCAGTCCAAGCCTTCGGACCATCCCCATCCCTAGTCTGACTTCTCCGGGGACTTCACGGCCTGCGGGTCTCTGGCCATTTTGTCTTATTCCATTAGGCCCCGCCCCTTTTGTCCAGCCCTCCCTTCTTCCAGACCCCAACCACACTATCAAGACCCTACCCCAAAGCCGTCAAGTCCCTGGTGTGGGATGGGGGCCCCTGGCTAACGGAGCGAGAGAGGCCTCAGTTTCCCCGGGCCCTCCCATCCTCGGGAAGGCCCCGCCCCTTGGCCGTCTAGGTACCACCCTGCAACGGGACCCTGCCCACCTGGGTCTTCACCATCCAGGCCCCCCACTCCCCACCCGGGCGCCACCCGGCTCTGGAGCTCTAATCCCAGTCCGTCCACCCTGTCACCCCCCACAGTCAATAAACTTACCACACGCGGTCTTGGCCTTGCCGGAGCTGGCGATGCAGTACCTGTGGCTGTGGCCCGGGTACCTGTGCAGGACACCCCTGCCGCATCGGCTGCCGCGCTCCTGGACCGCCAAGATGTTGGTGGCTTTGGACATATTCTGTCTGCTGCTGGGTGAAATGCCCCCACCAGCCTTGAGCCCCCCATCCTGCACCCAAGGGGCCGTGGAGGGGTCCATCTGCCTGTCTGTCTTTATCCGAGGGTCGCTAGACTGGAGGCTGGCTTCTGCCCTGGTGTGTGTCCTTGTGTCGTGTGTCTTCACATCCGTGTGTTCATCGGCATATTTCCGGGGTGTCTGGGTCAATGTGTGTCTGTGTGAATGGGGCCACGAGTGTGACTTTTGTGCGTTTACCTGTCTTCCCGGGTCTGGGTGCTGAGGTCCACATCTGGCTGTGCATCTTTTTCTTTTTCCTCAGACTTTCAGATGACTTTATTTTCTGCCTTCAACCATTTCTTTTCAGTCTTTCATATAATTTTATTTACAATGTGTCTTTTTGAGTTGTGTGTCTGGTCTGTTGTGTGTCTGTAGGGGGGGAGGGTGCCTTGTATTGTGTATCTCTGTGTATGTTGGACTGTGTGTATGTTGTATGTGAGAGTCTGGATCTATCCGTGTGTCTGTGTTGTATTTATAGCCATGTGAATGTATGATTCCGTGTGTGTGCGCTTGTACATGTGTGTGTGCACCCACGTGTGCATTTGGGTCTATATTTAGGTCTAGCTATGTCTGTACTGGGGTCTGAGTGTAGAGCGTAGCTGTGTGTATCTGACTCCCTGTGTGTGTGTGTCTTTGGGTCTCTGTGTTGCGTTGTTGTGTTGTGTGTTGTATTGGCTCGGGGCAAGTGTGTTGATTGTGGGTGACTCCTATGCATGCACTTAGTCTACAGGCACCTGTGACTATGCGTTTAGGTTGGGGGTGTATCCGATGGTATATGTGTAGCTGGGTGTGTGTCTGGGTCTATATGGGCCTCTGTGTATTGTGGGTATATTGTTGCATTGTGTCTGTGTGTGTATATCTGAATCTGTGTGTCTGGGGCAGACTGTGTGGTTGTATTGTGTAATTGTGTATATCAGAATCTGTGTGTCTGTGTGTCTGTGTATCTGTGTCGCCTGAGATTTCCTGGGGTCTAGATGCGTGACTGGCATATGCCAGACCCCTCACAACTTCCCAGTGGGCAGAGCCAGTGACTGAAGCCCCCTCACTGGGGAGGGGAGGCCAGGCTGGGACACAAATATTGTCTTTCCAGCCCAAGAAGGGAGTTGGGGGCTGTGGGAGGCTGGGTTCCAGCTGCCTAGCTCCACCAGACTTCAGTGAGTGACAGAATGGCAGGGTCAAGAGAGGGTTGGGGGGCCTAGGGTAGGCTTTTAGGTGGGTGAGCCTGACAGAGAGCCTGGCACCTGCTGGAGACAGGCCCCCCTGCCCTGCCTGACTTGAGGATGGTGGTGTCTGGTGAGGGGCCCCGGACTCTGCTCACACAGAATATTCATAGCAGTATCTCGCAGCTCAGTCAGCTACAGGGCCATAGACATAGGCATGAACACACACACAGATCCCAGAAACAACCAGACACACACACACCAGCACAACCACCCATCCATGAACACACATGCATAATCTCACACACCATACACACACAGAGATCACAGACAAAAACACACACATCCATACAAACACCTATTCACACCACATATACACATGGTGCATCATATGTGCACACACCAAGACACACACCTGCATTCGTGTACATCCCCAAGAACACAAGTGCACATACCAGGGCACACCACACACACACACACACACTTCCAAAAACACATGGTGACATGCATGCCAAGACACACACACCAAAAAAGACACACAAGAAGAAATCAAGCCAGACTCACAGCTACGTAGAAATACACATACACCAGGAAACATACATCCACATACATCCATATAGCCACACCAGGAAACATACATGCACAGAGACATACTCATGTAGCAGGTGACATAGACCTAGATATCCATAAGCACATACACACACACATATTATACAGATGCAGACACACAGAGCCACTATCATACACACACACAGACATGCATCAGAACACACACACACACAAAGAAAAAGTGAGCCCCCCACCCTCATCCCCTTATTATCCTAACCCCTTACCCACCTCATTCCCAGGACCCCACCCATGAATGGGTCCCTGGGGCTCTTTTCTCCTCTGGCCTTCTGGCCAGACCATCCTCCCTGCACAGCCTTCCCTCTCTCCCACCCTGTCCAGGCTGTGGAGACACAGGGAGGACAGACTGCTCAGAAGGCCTAAGGAGAGTAAGTTTCAGGTGACCCGTCCAGTGTCAGTCTTCCCTGAGCCTACAGTCAGCATCGCCACCATGCTGAGTGAGAGCGGTCTGCTAGCCCCCCACATCCAGGGCTTCTTTTGCGATGACACCACCATCAGATACCCTGGGGTGGCCAATTACATCATCGAGGACTCGGCCCTCATCACCATGGGCTTCTTCATCTCCATCTTCACGGTAAGGACTGGTCACTCTCATCCCGTGCGGTGGTGCCATGCCACGGGCAATCTTCACCCCTTTTCCCGGCAAAGTGGAAGCCCTGCCATTGGAGGCCTAAGGTAGGAAGAAGTACTATCTCTTTTCCTCAAGAAATGGGAAATCTCGCTGCTCGATGGCATAGAAGAACTCCTTTTCTTGAGGAAAATGTAAGGCTCACCCGTGCTTGACATAGACTGGAGGAAACACCCTGCTGTCTGCCTTGGGCACGGAACAGAGGAAGTTCAGCCCCCCCGTGGCCCTCCCCCCGCCCCGTGGACCAGTAAGCCTCATTCTTTTATGCATAAAGCAGGAAGCACTCCTGCCCCTTTTCTGGGGAGTTGGGAAAGGCTCCCCCTTTCAAATATGGAGGGAACATCCTACCTCTTTCTCCCAGTGAAAAGGAAAGTCCCACCATTTTCAGGCATTTGGGAGGAAGTCTATTCCTTTTTCCTGGTGTAATGGGAAGTCCCGCCCCTTTCAGATATGGGGCAGGAAATCCTGCCTATGTCTGACATAAACTAGGAAGACATCCCACCTCTTTTCCTGGTATAACAGGAAGTCCCGCCCTGTTAGATATGGGATAGGAAATCCTGCCTATGACATAAACTAGGAAGACATCCTACCTCTTTTCCTGGTATAACAGGAAGTCCCGCCCTGTTAGATATGGGATAGGAAATCCTGCCTATGACATAAACTAGGAAGACATCCTACATCTTTTCCTGGTATAACAGGAAGTCCCGCCCTGTTAGATATGGGATAGGAAATCCTGCCTATGACATAAACTAAGAGGACATCCTACCTCTTTTCCTGGTATAACAGGAAGTCCCGCCCTGTTAGATATGGGATAGGAAATCCTGCCTATGACATAAACTAGGAAGACATCCTACCTCTTTTCCTGGTATAACAGGAAGTCCCGCCCTGTTAGATATGGGATAGGAAATCCTGCCTATGACATAAACTAAGAGGACATCCTACCTCTTTTCCTTGTATAACAGGAAGTCCCGCCCTGTTAGATATGGGATAGGAAATCCTGCCTATGACATAAACTAAGAGGACATCCTACCTCTTTTCCTTGTATAACAGGAAGTCCTGCCCTGTTAGATATGGAATAGGAAATCCTGCCTATGACATAAACTAGGAAGACATCCCACCTCTTTTCCTGGTATAACAGGAAGTCCCGCCCCTTTAGATATAGGATGGCAAATCCTGCATATATCTGACATAAAATAAAGGGATGTCCCACCCCGTTTCTTGGTGAAATGGGAGGCTATGTCCCTTGCCTTGGTGAAATAGGAAATCCTGCCCATTTCAGGCACAGGATGGGAGAAGTCGCCCATTTCTGTGTGTGTGATGAAATAAGCCCCGCCCTTGTGCACCATTTAGCGGGAAACCACACCGTCCTTTCTACACAAAGCGGGAAATGCAACCAATCTGAGAGGCAGGGTTGGGGATTTCCCACTCTTATCGCCACACACACGCGCGCGTGCACGCACACACCCGCCCTCAGCAGCAATCCCTCCGCCCTCCTATGCGGCCCCACAGATCCGCCTGGGAGAGATGATCCGTGTCCAGGGCCTGCAGCTGAGCTCAGTGGCCTTCATGAGCAGAATGCGTGTGGCCTTGGTCTACAAGCAGCTGGGCGCCTTCACGTTTGGCGGCATGGCCAGCTCCTCCCTGACCAGCGTCGCCAAGATGACCACAGGTCACCTGCAGCCCCACTTCCTGGCCGTGCGCCTGCCAGACCCGGCCTCCTTCAACTGTGAGAGCAGCGACATCACCAATTACACCTGCACCGGGCACCCTGAAGATGTCCTCGATGCCAGGCTAGCGGGTGGGCGGGAAGGGAGACCCAGGAAGTGTCCCCACCCCAGCCCAACCCCAGCTGATGTCAGCCCTCCCCCCGCCCATCCCCCAGGAAATCCTTCTATTCTGAGCACGCCTCCTTCGGGATGTATACATGGTGTATCTGGTGGTAAGTGTTGGCGGGAGGTGGGCCACATACTCAGCAAAGCCAGAGAATGCTCCATTGTCCCCCCACCCCCCGCCACCCCATGCTTGGTGCCAGCAGTGCCAGGCACAGCTTCCAGAGAGCTCGTGTGTGTCCCCAGAGTTGGGAAGGCAAGAACGGGGAGGGCCTATCTTCTCTTAAGACTCATTCAGCATCTCTGTCTTGGAACAGCTACTTCCAGAACCCTGTGTCTCCTCCTCCTCGCAGCTGGAGAGAGCCGTGCCAGGCTAGGTCAATGCCCAGCGCTGGGTTCCACCAGGGGCAGGGGGAAGGGAAATCAGACTCAGCTGAGGTGTAGGTCTAAGGTCTGGGCAATGAGGTGGCAGGAGAAACGGGGGAGGGGCCCAGTGGACAAAGAGGGCATAGATTCAGTGGGAGCAGATCGCACACATCAGAGCCAGCCCAGAGCACCCGGGCACCATGGTGGGCAGACACAATGACACAGACAGAGGCCCAGGCCACGGAGCACGTGACAGTCACACGGCTGCCTTCACACCGGCGACATTTTCTTCCTGAAAGATGACCCATTCGACTGCCAACCTTTTTTTTTTTCCTTAAAGACCAAGTAACAAAATAATTACAGCTTCCTGTAGCGATAACAGAGCTGGGCCTTTGAAGCTGGCAAGTAAGGGCTCTATTCCCAGCCCCAACTGTGTGTGACACTGACATATTCAACCTCCTCAGGCCTCCATTTCCTCATCTGTAAAACAGACAGGCAAACAACACCTATGTCCCAGGGTTGTGGTTTCGTGAGTTAAAATATAAACGAGCTGGTACTCTCAAAGCACTTAGGACAAGATCTGGCCTAAAGGTCACTTTTATTAATAACAGGCAAAACCGACTCCCTCCATCCCCTGGGGAGCACTGGGGGCCGGGGTGCATGTCAGCGATGCCCAGAGGCGCACAGATGGGGCGGCAATGTGGCCCCCCGTGTGGCAGACCACACACGGCCAGGAGACAGGCCTTTCCCCTGTTTTGCAGACCCCGGAAAGAGTGGTCAGCTTTGTGAGCAGAATGTTCTGCATCTCGGGGAATTCCCTCGCCTCATGAGTCTTCCTGCCCATCGCTCTCTGAAACACACAACAGCCCCTTTCCCACTCTTCCTACACGTATCCAGGAAGTAAATGTAGCCCAGTGTTTAAAATTCAGAGTTTTGTTTTTTCTGTTTTCCCCAGCTTCTGCGTTTTGAGGGCTCCCTGATGAGGCCGACCTGGTTCGATTGGAGATCTGAGGCTGGCAGGAGGTGGGAGCATGCGGCCACAGTGTGAGCCCACACATAGGGTCTCACTTGACGGCTTGGAAACTCGTTCAGCATCTTACCATTCTCCCAACACTAGCATGTAGTTAATAGCATAAAGCTCTCTTACAATGATGGTTTTGGGGACCACAGCCAATACCGCCTTTAGAGGCTGAAATCCATCTCCATACAAAACTGGCAAGATAGAATGTCCTGCCCCACACCCTGGCTGCCCAGGGTCAGACAGGCAGGTGGGTGCAAAAATGCAGCCCCTGGGTGGAGTCCCTCTGGATACAGGCTCCTGGAGTTTCAAGATGCTACCCGCCCGTCCCCCAGCTCTATGTGCAGGCCGGCTCCTGGGGACAGAAAACCCGGCTCTTACGGCCCACCATCCAGCTCCTTTTCTTGTTCCTGGCTCTGTTCACTGGCTACCTCCGGATCTTGGACTATTGGCACCACCCCTCTGACACGGTCTTTGGATTTGTACAGGGAGCCCTGATGGCTTTCTGGGTGGTAGGTGATGCCAAGGGATGCTTGGGTACCAGGGAGAGTCTGCATGCCTGGGAGCCATGGGTACACCTGGCACTCTTCACCTGTCAGGTTGGGAGCCCAGGAGAGGCCAGACAAGGGAGGGGGCAGCTATGGGGTGCAGGTGACGTCAGCCCACCCCAAACACCTCCCCCTTCATCCTCAAAGACTTTCTACATCTCCAGCCTTTCTACATCTCAGGTGATGCCAGGTTCCAGCAGCTCCAGGTGCTAGAAGTCTCCTGCCCCCTGCTCTCCATTCTCTGCCCCCTTCCCCCACTCTAGATTCCTCCCCTGAGGGCCGTCAAGGAGCCCGAGATGCTCTGATGCGCAGAAAGATACAGGGTCCCCACCGCAAGGCCCGTACTCTCCGGGGAGCTGTCCCTTTCCAGGCGGGCTAATCCAGGAAGCTCTGCCTCTCTGGAGCTCAGTCCACACCCCAAATCAGCCCTGCTCTAGTGGGGTGACACAGGAAACCCCCTTTCTCCAGGGCTGAGCCCCAAATCAGTCCCTCCCAACAGGATCACTTCCACTTTTATGTTTTTATGATTCTTGATATATTAGAAAATTAAGAAATTCCAACAGAGCGTCTACGAATTTTTGGTATATGTTAACATGGGTTGGTGGACCCCGTATTTCAATCTGGACACCTTGTGTTGGGGATCGGTTGTAACAACATTTGCATTGGGTGACAACCTCAAAAGTATAAATCAGGGTTTCTCTACGTTGGCATTACTGATATTGGCACTTGGGGTCGGATCATTCTTTGCTGTGGGGGGCTGTCCTGTGTACTGTGGGACATTGAGCAGCATCCCTGGGCCCCACCCACTGGATGTGAATAAAAGCCCCAAGTTGGGGGCCGGCCTGGGGCGCAAGTGGTTAAGTGCGTGCACTCCGATGCCACGGCCCGGGGTTCGCCGGTTCGCATCCCGGGCGCGCACCGATGCACTGCTTGGCAAGCCATGCTGTGGCGGCGTCCCATATAAAGTGGAGGAAGATGGGCACGGATGTTAGCCCAGGGCCAGTCTTCCTCAGGAAAAAAAAAAAGAGGAGGATTGGCAGATGTTAGCACAGAGCTGATCGCCTCATTAAAAAAAAAAAAAAAAAAAAAAAAAGCCCCAAGTTGTAATGATCAAAAATGTCTCTAGAAATTTCCAAGTGTCCCCTGAGAGCTGAGAATTCCTGGTTAGGGGGTTCCTAACCCCCAAGAGACCCTGCCTTCCATCATCGTCAGACCCACCGAGGTGCTAGGATGCTGCATACATTTAAAAACACCCCCTTAAATTCAGATTTAAATACCTCCTCTTTAGTTGGGGATGGCGAGAGGAAGTAACTCACAGATGCTGGGGGATCCCCTGGGTTTATACCCTCTGGCCCCTCGGGAATTTATTGTGGAGTATAGTGTGAGCTAGGAGTCTAAGTTAATTTTTTTCCCAAGTAATTAATAAGGTTTCTCAGCCCTCAGCACTATTGACATTCAGGGCCAGATAATTCTTGGGGGGATCGGGGAGCTGTCCTGTGCACTGTAGAATGTTTAGCAACATCCACCCACTAGACGCCAGTAGCACACACACGCACCCCATCCAGGCATGACAACCAAAAATCTCTCCAGATGACACCAAGTGTCCCCTGGGGGGCAGGATCGCCACCCACCCCTCCCCCCACGCCCGGTTGAGAAGCACTGGTTAAAATTCAGAGGCCACTGGCGAATGTGTGGTCCCAGCCATATAGCCCACCTGGCTGACCCCACAATACCCAGGAGCCACGGGACTGAGGAGGAGGCTTCCTGGGAGGCAGGAGCGGGAGGCTGCCAGCTGAAGAGATCTGGCCTTCACCTGATGGGCAGCACAGAAAGCCCCTGATCATACCCAGCCCCTGATAATAATTGTAACAGTAATAGTTACAATTTATTGTTTACTCTGCACAAGGGGGAACTGGGGCCATCTTAACTGGGCTGCCTCATTGGACCAGTCCAACCGGCTTAAAGGGCAGGCATCCTTGGCTGTCCCATCTTGCAGAAGAGGAAATTCAGCCATAGAGAGACAAAGTGGCCCGTGCAAGGTCACACAGCTAATAAATCCGAAGGGAGGGCGATGACTTGTAATAAATTATAACACTGCAGCTGAGAGGTGGGGATCTGAGGGGAGCAAGGCAGCCCTGAGGGGCCCACTATGCCCCCAATATGTCATCCAGCCCTTAGTCTTCATTAATCCTTGATGTTCGACCCCATGCAAGGCTGGAGGTGACCCCCACCTGCTATGGACCCCAAGCCCAACAGAGGCGTCCACAAAGCACCCCCGAACATGGAAGGAAAATCGAGGTTTTACTTACGATGCAGCTTCAAGACCAGTCCTCCAGGAACCAAACCTCCACCCCCCACCAGACACACACAACACAGATCGCAACTCCAGAGCCCCCAGCTCGGCCCCTCCAGGAGCCCTCCCAGTTAATGCAAGGGTTCTGGCTAATGAGACCTAAGCGGAATGGGGAGGGAGGCTGCCGACAGAGAAACTGAGGCAGAACCGCCCTGCCGCTTGTTTACCGGGCGCTCTCCCTGCCCCCGCTCAGTCTCTGCAAAGCCCGGGTGGCCAGGCCTGGCTGGGGGCGGGGAGGGGTGGGGAGGGGGAGATGCTACTGATGGCGCCGGAGGGGCCTCGCCCCCCACGGCCCCGGGTGGGCGCGCATGGGACACTAGCGAGCCCCAGCCTGCGCCCCCGGGGGTCTCCAGGCTGCGGGGGAGGGTGATCCCTCCCCCCCCCCCGCACCCTGCGTCCGGGGGCGGGACCAGGGGGCGGAGCGGGCCGGTGACCGGCCGTGACGCGAGCCCCGCCCGCCCATATAGAGGCGCCCCGGGGCCGCAGGGACCGTGCTTCGCCGCCGCCGCCGCCGCGTCCACCTGCAGCCCGCCGCCGCCGCCCCAGCATCCGCGCCACCGCCGCCGCGTCCCCCACCAGCGCCACCGCCATGCGGGAGATCGTGCACCTGCAGGCCGGCCAGTGCGGCAACCAGATCGGGGCCAAGGTGCGCGGGGGACGGGCCCGGGGAGGCGGCCGAGAGGAGCGGAGCAGGGTCCCCGAGCTCAGCAGGGCTCCCCCACCTTGGGCCTTTTGGGAGGACGGGGTCCCCCGGAGGCTGGCACCCCAGGGACGGTGGGGGAGGGGCGCGGGGGCAGGACCAAGCTGGGAACAAAGAGGCCGATGGGGGTGGGGCCCAGCCTTCTGTCCGCTGGCCGCAGCTGGCTTCACAGCTGGCGCTCTGTCCCCTGCACGCGCACAAAGAGACCCCGCCCCTCCCCGCGGCTGCAGCCGGGGGCGCGCTGACACCGGCCCGCGGGGCTGGGGTGGTGACTCGGCTGCACCCCGCCCCCACCTCGCCCTTCTTGCTGCCTCATCCTTGCCTCCCCCCCATGCCTCTAGGTCCCCCATTCACCTTGCTGGGGGGCAGGTGGCAGCTAGGGTGATGGTGGGGGGTCCACGCCCAGGGAGGCAGGGGCAGGTCTAGGTGGGCTCCCCCTCTATCCATCGTTATCACCACCACCCCATCTAGTTTTGGGAGGTGATCAGTGATGAGCATGGCATCGACCCCACGGGCACATACCACGGGGACAGTGACCTGCAGCTGGAGAGAATCAACGTGTACTACAATGAGGCCACAGGTAAGACACAGGGGCGTCTGCAGGGCCGGGACGGGACAGGCTGCTGGTGCCTGGCGCTCGCCCCAGCTGCCCTCCATCTGCTTCTCTGCAGGAGGAAATTACGTGCCCAGAGCCGTGCTGGTGGACCTGGAGCCGGGCACCATGGACTCCGTCCGCTCCGGCCCCTTCGGCCAGATCTTTCGGCCTGACAACTTTGTGTTTGGTGAGTCATGGGCATGGAGCACAGGCTGGGAAGCCCCCACTTCTAAATCCTCCATGAAAATTCTCCACCCACCATCAGAGACTCAACGGCGGACTATGGGGGCCCACAGCCCCGTGGGGGAGGCGGACAGGGCAGTCAGGGCTGTGATGGGGGATGCACAGGCCACCGTGGGAGCCCAGGGGAGGCATCTGATGAGGGGGGAGGCTTCCTGGAGGAGGCGGCCTTTTAATTTAACCATATGGACCGAAGCCAGACTGCCCGGATGCATATGCCAGCTCTGCAGCTTCGTGCCTGCCACAAATACTTAGTAAGCACCTCCTGCATGCCAGGCCTACTGTATGCCCTGGGGGTACGGCCAAGAACAAAACAGACAAAGCCCTCCGCCCTCCCGGAGCTGACGCCCTGGAGGAGGGAGATGGGATGAGAAGATACATAAGGAAAACTCAGCCATTGAGTCAGCTGGGTGACTGCACAAGCTCCTCAATCTCTCTGTGCCTCAGTCGCCTCGTGTTTAAAACAGGAATTATAAAAAGACCTACTCTTCAGGGTTGTGAGGGTTAAAGCTCTTAATATGTGTAAAGGACTTAGAATTATGCCTATCACAGAGGAAAAGGTAAATAAGCACTTGTGTTTATTACCATTATTGTGAATGTCTACAGCGTAAAAGATGAGTAGGATGTGGACTGACCAAAAGGCATTAAAGGGGGGAAAGGTGTACAAGACAGAGGGAACAGCATATGCAAAGACAATGAGCACATTTGCAGGACTCAGATTTAAGGGGCATGCACACTCTGTGAACGTCCTTCTAGGAAACCTTTCCTGGTGCCTCCGAGGTCAGGCTGGCTGATCACCCCTACCTGGCCTCAGGCCCCAGGCTCTACCCTCCCCCACCACCCCGGCATCTCTCTTCCTTGGAGCACAGTAGTTTAGAGTCTGGATTGATGGGACAAGCTGTGTGACTTTGGACAAGTGACTTCCCCTCTCTGTTCTATGGAAAGATGAAGCAAGATAATGATGCTTTTATGTGCGTATGATGCACAATAGGTCCTCAGGAAATGGCTGTGGAAATATTAAATGAGGTTGGCCAAAGGACGTAAGGGATTCTAGAATGATCATGGGTGGCTCCAGGCAGGCCAAGAGGTTCTATGGCCTCTGGGAGGCAGGGTGGGGTAGGTGGTGGTCAAAGTGCAGACTCAGGAGCCAGACCGCCTGGTCAAATCCTGTTCTCTCTGAGGAGGTGACATTGAACAGAGACCTGAAGGAAGAGTCAGTCATGTGAGTACCTGGGGGGAGAGCATTCCAGGTAGAGAAAACAGCCTGTTCAAAGGTCCTGGGGCAGGACCAGGCCTGGCTTGTTGGAGGAACAGCAAGGAGGCCTGTGTGGCTGGAGCAGAGTGAGTGAGAGGGAGAGAAGGAGGAGGGGAGGGAACGGAGGGGACGGGGCAGGTCATGCAGGGCCTTGGGGACAATGGGAAGGACTTGGGCTTCTACCTCAGGGAAGGTGGGAGCTTTGGAGGGCTGTGGGCAGAGGAGGGCTGGGCCTGACTCAAGTGCTCACCGGCGCCCTCTGGTGGCTGCATAGGGGAGAACAGACTGTGAGAGTTGAGGGCAGGAGTCCAGGACCAGTCCAGGTAGGGGATGACGGAGCCTGCCCAGGATGCAGGTTGAGAGGGAGGGGCGAGAAGAAACGTTACCTGTTCACAAAAATACCAGCCAATATTTTAATACTAATCCTCGTCCTCCTGGAGGTGTGCTCCCCTGTGAGATTACAGACAATAAACATGATTAATAAGACAACACAGATTTGTCAGGGTGACAGAGAAAAATAAAGCAAGGAAAAGGAATAAGAAATGGGGAGGAGTTGCAGTTGTGTATAGGGTGATCAGAGAGAGCCTCACAGAGGGGGACAAGTCCTGAGGGAGGTGAGAGAGGGAGCCTCGTGGGTCTCTGGGGGAAGAGCATTCCAAGCTGAGAGAACAGCCCATGCAAAGGCCCTGGGGCAGGGCCATACCTAGCGTGTTGGAGGAACAGCGAGGAGGCCCATGTGGCTGGAACAGAGGGAGTGAGGGGGAGAGAGGGAGGAGGGAAGGCAGAGAGGGGATGGGGGCAGGTCGTGCAGGGCCTGGCGCGCTTTTACTGAAAGATGGGTGTCCTGGGATGATTTTGAGCAAAGGTGGGAAATGATTTGGTTTAGGTTTTACCAGGATCCTTCTGGCTGCTGGGTGGAAGCAGACAGAACAGTTAACATTATGCAACTCCTAGGATGGCTGGGGGTGGGGCAGAGGATGGGCTCTTCCCATAACTGCCTGCCTGTGCCCCCCGCCTTCCCTCTTCAGGCCAGTCTGGAGCCGGCAACAACTGGGCCAAGGGCCACTACACGGAGGGCGCAGAGCTGGTGGACGCCGTCCTGGACGTGGTCCGGAAGGAGGCGGAGAGCTGCGACTGCCTGCAGGGCTTCCAGCTGACCCACTCGCTGGGCGGGGGCACAGGCTCGGGCATGGGCACGCTGCTCATCAGCAAGATCCGGGAGGAGTTCCCAGACAGGATCATGAACACCTTCAGCGTGGTGCCCTCGCCCAAGGTGTCGGACACAGTGGTCGAGCCCTACAACGCCACCCTCTCGGTGCACCAGCTGGTGGAGAACACCGACGAGACCTACTGCATCGACAACGAGGCCCTGTACGACATCTGCTTCCGCACCCTGAAACTCACCACCCCCACCTACGGGGACCTCAACCACCTGGTGTCGGCCACCATGAGCGGGGTCACCACCTGCCTGCGCTTCCCGGGCCAGCTGAACGCAGACCTGCGCAAGCTGGCCGTGAACATGGTCCCCTTCCCTCGCCTGCACTTCTTCATGCCCGGCTTCGCCCCCCTGACCAGCCGGGGCAGCCAGCAGTACCGCGCCCTGACAGTGCCCGAGCTCACCCAGCAGATGTTCGACGCCAAGAACATGATGGCCGCCTGCGACCCCCGCCACGGCCGCTACCTGACGGTGGCCGCCGTGTTCCGCGGCCGCATGTCCATGAAGGAGGTGGACGAGCAGATGCTGAGCGTGCAGAGCAAGAACAGCAGCTACTTCGTGGAGTGGATCCCCAACAACGTGAAGACGGCCGTCTGCGACATCCCGCCCCGCGGCCTGAAGATGGCCGCCACCTTCATCGGCAACAGCACGGCCATCCAGGAGCTGTTCAAGCGCATCTCGGAGCAGTTCACGGCCATGTTCCGGCGCAAGGCCTTCCTGCACTGGTACACGGGCGAGGGCATGGACGAGATGGAGTTCACCGAGGCCGAGAGCAACATGAACGACCTGGTGTCCGAGTACCAGCAGTACCAGGACGCCACGGCCGAGGAGGGCGAGTTCGAGGAGGAGGCCGAGGAGGAGGTGGCCTAGGGCCGTCTGGTTTATTTCATGTCTGCCCCCTGCTAGGCTGCTGACCTCTGACTTCCTAGAGCCCCCCGCCGACCCCGTGAACCCCACTTCACCTCTGACCCTCTGACCCTACGACCTTCACTTCCCCTCTGACCCCGGCCAACTTTTCACCCTTGAGCTCTTCCAACTTTGACACCCCCTTGAACCCTGCCTCACCTCTGACCCCTCAAGCCCCACCTTTAACTCCATGAGCCCTCCTTCACCCCTGACCTCTCCATCACCTTTGGTCTCCCCCACAAACCCCATGGCACCCCCACACTTATAAGCCCTAGTTTACTTTTGACCCCTCCCTCTGATCCTCCCTCACCTCCAAGCTTGCCTCACCTTTGACCCCATGAGCTCCATCTCCCCTCTGACCCCGCCTTCTCTCTGGCTCCCATGAGCCCCGTTTCGTCCTGCTGACCTTGGCTTTCCAGGGGTGGTGGAAGGCTGCTGCTGGGAGAGAAAGAAGCTCTGGAGCATGTGGGCAAGAGAGGCCGTGCCCCCAACTCTCCCCTCTCCTCCCCCCACCTCACCCTCAATAAATAAATTAATTGTTGTCCTGCCACGTTTCCACTGAGTGCCTTTTTCGTCTCCCTGTGGGAGGACCGGCAAGTGAGGGCTCCTCCCTATGGGTTGGAGGTGGGCGCTGAAGGGACATTTCGTCTGGGGGTGGGGGAAACGGGGCAGAGATTTCAGAGTCAGCCAGACCAAGCCAACTCTCTGGTGTTGAGCAAGCCACTTGCCCTCTCTGAGCCTCGATTTGTTCACCAGGAAAATGGGATCATATGGGATCAGCCATGATCCCCACACGCCCACCTCAGGGATGTCTGTGAGGATGTGAGGACAGCTCGTGGGTACAAGGCCTGGCACAGAGTGGGTGCCCAGTGATGGAGCTGCTGCCATTCTCTGAGGGGCATCTTGCAAGTATGGAAAGCAAGAGGGGGGAATCTAGAGAAGGATGCTGGGGAGACGGCAGCCTGGGCTAGCACGTGAGTGGCAGAATAACAGTTGCTAACACGTATGGAGCATTTCAATGGCCTGATACATGCCTCATCTCATGTAACCTCACACCAACCCTGTAAGGTCTGGGCTTTTATTCCCTTGAGAAGCAAGGTTTAGAAAGACAAAGTGTATCAGTTAGCTTTTGCTGCATAATAAAGTATCCCCAAAAGTTGAGGGGCTTAAAACAACAAGAGTTATTTATTTTGCTCCCAAATATGCAACTTGGGCAGGGCTTAGCAGAGCAGCTCGTCTCTGCTCCGCCTGGCATCAGCCAGAGAATCTCAACTGGAGGCTGAGGGATCTGTTTCCAAGGTGGCTCACTCACATGGCTGCCAAGTTGAGGCCAACTGTCAGCTGGGACTCAGCAGGGGCAGGTAGAATGAGGTTGTTGGTACCTTTCCAGACTCTGCATGGGCTTCCTGGTGACATGGTGGCTGGATTCCCCGAGAGCAAATACCCCGGGAAAGCCAGGCAGAATGTATTGCATTTTCCAGACCTAGCTTCAGAAGTCACTTAGTGTCCCCTGGACTGCTAATTAAGGCAGTCACAAAGGCTTGTGCAGGTTCAAGGGAATGGGATACAGACTTCACCTCTTGAAGGCAGTGAGGCAAGATTCCAGAAAAGCATGTGGGATGGGAGATATGCTGCAGCCATCTTTGGAAATTACAATTTGCCACACAAGGTCTCTTGCCCACGGCCCCGTGGCTGTTAAGGGGTGAGCTGGGATTCAAATCGTGACGGTTTAATTCTAGAACTCTGGTTTGACTCTGTCAGCCAGAGTTCAGTGTGGGAACCATTCTAGGCATATTAAACAGAAAGGAATTTAATACAAGGATTTAGGGGCTTACAGTATCATTGGAGGGGTTGAGAGAGTGGGCTGTGGGCCAGTGCTTCTTAAAGTTTAGTGTGCAAAGAATCACCAGGATTACTTTGTGGAACACAGCTTCCTGGGTCCTACCCGAGAATTTTTCACTCATTAGGTGTGGGGCATGGGACCCAAGACTTTGCATTTTTTTTTGGTTTGTTTTTTTTTTGCTGAGGAAGATTTGCCCTGAGCTAACAGCTGTTGCCAATCTTCCTCTTTTTGCTTGAAGAAGATGGTCCCTGAGCTAACATCGGTGTCAGTCTTCCTCTACTTTGTATATGGGACGCCGCCACAGCATGGCTTGATGAGCAGGTGTGTAGGTCTGCACCCAGGATCCAAACTCACGAACCCTGAGCCTCTGAAGCAGAGCACGTGAACTTAACCACTACGCCACTGGGCAGGCCCAGACTTTGCATTTTTAACAAGCTCCCGGGCGATGCTGATGATGCCGCCTATGAGACCATATTTTGAGCAGCCCTGGAATAGGTTGAAATTCCACAGAGCTGAATAAGGGAGCTTCCTCCTCTGCTCAGTGAGAATGGCAAAGACTCAGGAGGATGCTACCAGGACTATTGAGTTCAAGAACACCTCCCAACACCCACAGAGCTGGAGATAGGTCCACTGGAGTGCTGAACAAAAATTATTAGTATGAAGATAAAATAAAATTATTTAAAATGAGTATCCAGCAGGATAAACACACACACAGGGTTCTGCCTCACTTCTATCTTCCAGATCTCTCATGAGCTTTTCTAATTGGTAGAACCAATGCTACATGTAGAACCAGAGCTGCAAGGAAGTCTGGGAAATGTAGTTTTTTTTTATTTCCCAGCTTCTGCTATACAAAGGAAGGCAAACCAGGAGGGAGAGAAGGAGGGAGGGAGGGATGCTCAGGGCCAATTGACTATTTTCACCACACTCTGTGCTGGACCACCAGACCCAGACTGGGGCCCCAGCCTCTTTACTGGGTCCCACAGCAGCCGAGAGGAGCATGAGGAAGACATCCGCCTCACAGCAACTTTCATCTCAGCAAGCCCAGCACATCTCTGGGTGGTGGAACAGAAACATGATAGGCTAGGCAGTGAACTTGGCTTGGCTTTCTTCATCTTCTCGAACCCTAATATGGCCACAACATAACTCCCTATTCTGCCCCCAAAATATCCCTTTCCCCAGTAAATGGCACCACCCCATGGCTCAAACCCCAAATCCAGGAGTCAGTCTTAATTGTTTCCTACACCCAACACACTTCCTATCTTTGGCTGAGTCCAGTTGCTCTGTCTCCAAAATGTATCCCAAATGTATCTGACCTCTTCTCTGAACCTATCTATACTCTGGTCTAAGCCACCATTATTGCTCACCCAGACAACCCCTCTAATCACTTCCCTGGGCTCCCTGCTGCCACCCCTGCCCCCTGCAGTCTGCAGGGTCCTCCTTCCACAGCAGCCAGAGAGGAACCTTTATATGCAATAAATGCCTGTCCCTCCCCTGTTCAAAACAGTCCCACGACTCCCATCTCACTCAGACTGAAACCCAAATTCTCACCTTGGTCTCCACCCCCTGCTGACTACATCCCCATCACCCTCTCCCTCACCCATTAAGCTGAAATTACAATGGCCTTCCTTTTGTGCTTGTCATATCAAACTCGATTCAACCTCAGGGCCTTTGCACATGCTGTTCCTGCTAACTCTTTCCCCAGATGTGTGCATGGCTGGCCTCTTCTCGTCTACAGGTTTCAGTTCAAATGACACTTCCTCAGAGAAGCCTTCCCTGCAACTCTGAATTAGCACCCAGTTGCTCTCCATCAGTTATCTTGTTTCATTTTACGAAGCACCCATCACTAACTCAAATCATCTTGTCCGTTTGTATACTTGTTTCTTTTATCTGTCCCCTTCCCTCCCCACTGGAGTGTAAGCTTCATGAGGACAGGAATCCTGGCTCCCTTGGTCACCACGTGTCTAGAACAGCTTGATGCAACACAGGCCCTTAGTAATTATTTATTGAACAAACAAGTAAGTGAATGAATGAGCCTTTATGACACACTGTGAGGTGTTTTGTTTTCCTTCTTTTAAAATGAGAAAATGAAGGCACAGAGAGTGTGGAAGGCAACTTCTAAGACGACCCCCAACGATCCCCATCTCCCCTAGTCAAGTCCCTCTAGGATCCCCTCCCCTTGAATATGGGCTGGACCTGGCGATGGCTTCTGACCAACAGGATTTGGCAAAGACAATGGGACGCCACTTCCAAGATTGGGTTACAGAAGACTGTGACTTCCGTCTTGATGAAGCCTCTATTGCCTTCTCATCTTGCTTGTTTTGGTAAAGAACTGAGTTGGGTCTTGAACCCAGGTGTCTCTGATTCCAAAATCATTCTCTTAACCATGTAGTTGACCTGCCTCCCATAATAATAGACAACATATCAAAAGCTTGATCCAGGTCTGGTCTCATACTAAACATTTTACATGAGTTCTCTCATTGAACCTTCACAGGGCCTCTGAGACAGGCACCATGTCTACTTATGTTACGGATGCAGAACCGAGGAGCAGAGAGCATTCCACTTTGAGGTCACACATCAGAGATGTGAACTCTTTTTTGATCCCCACCCAACGGGTTTGCCATTGGGTATTTGTCCTGAATTGGAGTGAATTGCAGATATGAAGAGGGCCTCAGGGCCTCAGGGCCTGTCTTTGGTCCATTCAGACTGCTACAGAAGAATAACAGAGACTGGGTGGTTTATAAACAATGTGCATTTATTTCTCACAGTTCTGGAGGCTGGAAGTCCAAGATCAAGGCGCCGGCAGATTTCGTGTCTGGTGAGGACCTGCTTCCTGGTTCACAGACAGCTGTCTTCTTGCTGTGTCCTCACATGGCAGAAGGGGCAGGGAGCTGTCTGGGGTCTCTGTTATAAGGGCACTAATCCCATTCATGAGGACTCCACCCTCATGACCTAATCATCTCCACAAAGACCCCACCTCCTAATATCATAACCCTGGGGGTTGGGATTTAACATATAAATTTCGGGGGGACACATATTCAGTCTGCAGCAGGGTCCAAGAGTATCTCTCCGTGTCTGTCTGCTGTCTGTGACTGTTCTAGCCTGTTTGTGTGGGTCACTTCCTGGCTGTGTGTGTGTGTGTTGTCTGTCTGTGCCTGTGCTCTGACTGCTGTCTGGCCACCTCCAGGGCTCCCCTGTGTCCACTCTCAGGCCCGGCTCCCTCTGGTGGTCCTACAGGGAATGGCCAGTGCGGATGGACCAAAGCAAAGTAGAGTTGGGAGAAGAGGCATTTCAGGCAAACTCTGAAGCCTTGGCTGCCACAGACAGGAGAAAGCTTGGGTGTCATGGCGGGCATCAGACGTGGCCCGAGCTGGCAGGATAGGGCTGGGGGGTCTGCCTCTGAGCCTGCACCCCCTATTGCCCACCCATCCCGGGGAAGGCTAGGAGGCAGGATGCCTGGGTCTCTCACAGCGGGTGGGGGCGGGGGCCTCCCTCCAGGGACGTCACCCATTTAAACTTCCTCTCTCGGCCACACAGGAAGCTGAACCAGCTCAGGGCCCAGCCCCGAGCGAGCACGGGCCCCCAGGACCCCCAGGGAGAGGGACCCACCGGGCCGGGCCTGCAGGGACCATGGGATCCAAAGCTGAGTAAGAGCTGCCCCCTCCCCCACCTTCTGGACCAAGATTCCCAGACCGGCCGGCCGGGGCTGGGGCCGAGGGGAGCGGGGCTGGGGCAGGCTCTGGAGGGACCGAGAGCCACAGGGGCAGGTGGCCGGAATCGGAATCGGGGCAGGACTCTCAGCTGGCCTATAGTATGGACGCTTCTCAGGCACACTCAGGCCAGTCTCGGCCCCTCCTCTCTCTCTCTCTCTCTCTTTCGCTCTTTCCGGCTCTCTGTGGCTGTTTGTAACTTTGAGCGAGTACATCTTGGTGTATCTGAGTGATGGGGAGGTGGCTTCCGGGGGTCAGCAGGGTGGGGGGACTGTGTGTGTCCATGTGCATGAGTGATTGTGTGGGACTGGTGTCAGCGTGAAGGGAGTCCCCACGGTGGGGACTGTGTGTCGGCAGTCAGACTCCATCCTCTTCCTCTGTGGCCCTCCAGGTCTCTCTCTCTCTCTCTCTCTGAGCCCGAGTCCCAGCATCCTCTGCGCCGTAGGTGGAGGGGGGAACGGGGGAGGAAGGCAGAGATTACAAGGTGCAGAGAAGTCGCAGTGCATTCTGCTTTCCTCTCTCTCATGAGAAATTTGGGGTCGATCCCTGGGTTCCCATGAAGTCTTGCACACAGAGACCATGGGCAGGGCTCTTGCTTTTAAGACCACGGGGATGCTCGCACATGTCACCAGTCACAGTCACAGCCACGCAAGGAAACGTGGACGTTGTGCGCCTTCACACTGGCTCAGTCCCACCCGACACATACACTGGACGGTCTCGTCCTTTGAGGTAGGCACGGGATAGAATCACAAACACACACACGCCTGCATGCTCACACAAGCCATGCGCACACACACACACAATCACACTCTCTCACTGAGCTCCTGCTCCCAGTCATGCATATACAATCAACACCATTGCATGCACAGCCTCACACAGCCTCTACACTCACTGCCACAAACCCGAGGGTCATGCACACACAGTTGCACCGGTCACACATGCACACACACACATGCAGACTCCACAGACACAACCAAGTCCCTGGACACACTAAGCCCCTTCCTGTCCCACAGAGGGGATCCCCCTGCCGTGTTTGATTGGTTCTTCGAAGCAGCCTGCCCTGCCTCCCTGCAGAAGGGTGAGTCGGGGGCATCGGGTGGGGGTGGGGAGATGGAGGGCGGGCCCGGGGCCCTGAACTCAGAGGCCTACTCTCCCCGCAGATCCCCCCATCCTGCGGCAGTTCCCCCCAGACTTCAGGGACCAGGTACGCAGGCTGGCTCCTTGCTCCCCTTGGGGGAGGGGATCTCATGATTTGGACTGGGAGCTGAGGGGTGAGGCCCAACCTGAGCGGCCAAGCAGTGTGTGCTTCTCTCCACCCCCAGGAAGCTATGCAGATGGTGCCTAAATTCTGCTTCCCTTTTGATGTGGAAAGGTATGGAAGGGAGCAGATGCCAAGGACCCAGGAACTCAGACCTCTCAGGGACCCCCAGGGCTCCAACATCCATGGACTCAGACATCAGAGACCATACACCTAGGAACCCTAAGACTCAGACACCCAGACACCGAGGGACTCAGACACTCAGACACTTGGGGACCCTGGCAACTAGGGACCTATACACCCAGGGCCCCAGACTGGTTGACACAGTACGAAGAGCATTGTTGAGGGTTCGGGGTAGGGGACCCCCAGGTTTCTGAGAGCCTTTCCTGTCTCCAGGGAGCCCCCAAGTCTCGCTGTACAGCACTTCACCTTCGCCCTCACGGACCTGACTGGCACCCGCAGATTTGGCTTCTGCCGTCTGCGGGCTGGTGCCCACAGTTGTCTCTGCATCCTCAGGTGTGGGATATGGGGTCTGGGGGGGGTAGGAAGGGCCTCAGCCTAGGGGCACTTCATGGAACCTATGTCCTCTCTCCACAGCCACCTGCCTTGGTTTGAGGTGTTCTACAAGCTGCTGAACACAGTGGGGGACCTCCTGGCCCAGGACCAAGTGAGACCAGCCCCCCTCTCACTCCCACGGGAGCCCCCCACCAGCCCCCAAGCCCTGCTCAGAATTCCCAGGACTGCCCAGAGCCCTTTGGCTCCTCCCAGACCACTGAGCCTGAGTCAAGGCCCTTAGAATCCCCAACCCACATTCGAGCTCAGACACCTCACCCCCACCCAGGTCTCGGAGGCCGAGCAACTTCTTCTAAATCTGCAGAAGCAGCCGCTGCCCGGGGCCCGGGCCTCAGTGGGGCTGGAGCTGGTGAGTACCCCGAACGCCCGGGCTTGGGACCTCAGGTAGATGGGGAAGCTACACCCCAGCCCTGAGGACCACACAGTTACACTTCTCCCCCAGGGAGGCGAAGTGACGATCTCCGGCGCGCACGGCATCCCGCCCCCTCCTGCCCCGGGGAACACCAAGCCGGTGAGTGGAGCTGGGGACCTGGGAAGGTAGGGCACCCAGGTGAGGCCAACCCCCTGACTGATCGGTCCCCCCCGCCAATCCCCCCACCAGCTTTCCTGCTTCGTGGTCCCCGACTCCGGCCGCCTGCCCTCCATTCCTGAGAACGTGAGTGGACACCTGGGAGGGGGGACGTCTGGGGGTGGGAAGAGGTCCCGAAACCCGGAGGGGGCAGTCGGATCGTGTGGTCCCTCGCGCCCAGCGCTCTTTTCTGTGCCTCAGAGGAACCTGACGGAGCTGGTGGTGGCGGTGACCGACGAGAACATCGTGGGGCTGTTCGCCGCGCTCCTGGCGGAGCGCAGGGTCCTGCTCACCTCCAGCAAGCTGAGCACCGTGAGGCGGGGCTGGCCGGGCCGGGGGAGGGGCTACGGGCTGGCTACGCCCCTGGGGGCGGGGCAACGGGGGCTGATCCTAGTTCTAACCCCACGCGGCGAGACCCGAGCGCAAAGTCCTGGCCCTGCCCCTTTGAAGGTCAAGGTGGAGTTGAATCTTGGCTCTGTCCCTAGTGGGGGAATCAGAGGGCGCTGCGCTGTGGCTCCTCCCCCTCTGGGAGCGCTGAGTCCAGACTCCACCCACTACGGGCCAGGCCAAGACCGGCTCCGCCCTTCTGGAGGACGAGGTCGGGGAGCCCTGAATTCTAGCTCCGCCCCTAGGGGCAGGACGGGGTGAGGGGTGGAGGCTAAATGTTGGCTCCACCCCTAGGGGCGGGACCAAGGGTGCTGCATTCTAGCCCTGCCTCCTAAGAGTGGCGTCAGTGGAGCCGAGTCGTGGCTCCACCCCTAGGAGCGTGGGAAGGGGCGGGCTCCGTTCTAGCCCGCCTCTTTTGGGGCGGAGTCAATGGGCTGAGTTGATCTACCCCTACCGATTGGAGGGTTGCATATTAGCTCCGCCCCCTAAAAGGAGAGACTTGCTGAGTCCTGGCTCCAGCCACTCCAAGCACCCTCGTTTGCTGAATTCTTGGTCTCCACATTATTCCTAAAGGGGTCTGAGTTTTCACTTCTTAGCCAGTATCGGGTGGGGAAGGGATGGAGGGTGGAGGACAGAAGCCTGGGGACGTGGCAAATGGAGCGAGGAGAACCACCGTCCCAGAGCGGGTGCTCGAAGCTGAGGGTCCAGGCCCTGACTCCGCGGCCCCCGACCCGTCCACAGTTGACCTCGTGCGTCCACGCGTCCTGCGCCCTCCTGTACCCCATGCACTGGGAGCACGTGCTGATCCCCACGCTGCCGCCTCACTTGCTGGACTACTGCTGGTGAGGGGCGGGGGCTGGGGTGGGGCAGGGGACCCGGGAGTGGCGCCTGCGTGACCCTGCACCCTCGGTCCTCCGCAGCGCGCCCATGCCCTACCTCATTGGAGTGCACGCCAGTCTCGCCGAGGTGAGTGGGAGCGGATCTGGGCCGCCGGCACGGGCGGGGACCCCTACCTCAGCATCCTCGCGCTCTGAGCGGCTGTGCCCCCTCCCACCCCCCGACGCAGAGAGTGCGGGAGAAAGCCCTAGAGGACGTCGTGATGATGAACGTGGACTCCAACACCTTGGAGACGCCCTTTGACGACGTGCAGGCGCTGCCCCCAGACGTGGTCAGTGTCACCCCCTTCCACCCTCCTGCCGCGTCCCGGAGGCGGAGGCCCCACACCCGCCCGCTCAGCGACCCCCCTTGTCCTCCAGGTGTCGCTGCTGAGGCTACGGCTCAGAAAGGTCGCCCTGGCCCCCGGGGAAGGGGTGTCCCGTCTCTTCCTCAAAGCCCAGGCCCTGCTCTTCGGGGGGTACCGCGATGCGCTCGTCTACAGCCCGGTGAGCAGCGGGGACGCCGAGGCAGAGGCCTCGGGGGTTCCTGAAGGATTCAGAATAATAATGACACCTAGATTTATGGAGTGCTTACTCTGTGCCTCCTTTTGCTCATCTGTAAAACGGGATTCCACTAGTACCCACCCAAAAGTGTGGTGTGAGTCAGCGGATAGGCGCATGCGGAATGCTTCCATAGTGCCTGGCACATCGTGAGCACTCGAAAAATGCTAGGTTTCGCTGTTACTATCGTCTCATTTAATGCTCACAACAGTATTGTGAGATGGACACTATTATGGTCGCATTATTCATACGAGGAAACCGAGGCTTGGAGAAGTCCCACAGCGGGTGAGTGTTGAAGCCAGGACTTTGATCTGCAGACTTTCAACCCTCCTCTCTAGTTTTTCACAACTATTCTATAAAAACGTTGGGGGGTTCTATCATTTGAGCATCTGATGTTCCTGTCGGCTCTGACCTTCCAACACATCCCGAATCTGCTCATTTCTGTTCCTCCTCTGTCTCCACTCTGGTCTGGTCCCCATTATTGATCGCCTGGATCAGGGCGCTCGCCTCTGCCATGAGTCCCCTCTCGCTGGCTCCCACCCTCGCCCTCCACCATCCATCCTTTCCGCAGAGGGCGCCTGTGAGCCCCTGAGTCAGGTCCCCCCTCCTCTGCCCACAGCCCTCCGGGGCTCTCACCTCCCTCGGGGTAAAAGCCCAAGTCCTCCCCGCGGCCCACGAGGCCCTGCACAAGATCAGGCACACAGTAGGCGCTCGATCAACGTTTGCTACATAGATCTATGGTAGAATGAAGGAGGCAGCTGGGGTCCAGAACCGCGGGGAGCTCAGGAGGCGGGTCCTTCTTCCAGGGCCAGCCTGTGACCTTCAGCGAAGAAGTCTTCTTGGCCCAGAAGCCCGGGGCGCCCCTGCAGGCCTTCCACCGGCGGGCTGTGCACCTGCAGCTGTTCAAACAGGTGCGCCTGAGAGCGGGGCTGTGGCCGGAGGGGCCGGGCTAGGGGCGCGGACTCCCTGGTCCCTGGGGGCGGGGCTGGGGCCGGAGGGGCGGGGCTAGGGGCGCAGACTCCCGGGTTCCTGGGGGCGCGGCTGGGGCGGGAGGGGCCAGGCTAGGGGCCCAGACTTCGGTCCCTGGGGGCGCGGCTGGGGCCGGAGGGGCGGGGCACGGGGCACAGACTCCCGGGTTCCTGGGGGCGCGGCTGGGGCCGGAGGGGCGGGGCTCGGGGCGCAGACTCCTGGGGTCCTGGGGACGCGGCTAGGGTCGGCCCCGCGGGATCCCCCACTTCAGGGTCACCGGGGTGCGGGAGGCAGGACGGAACTCTTGGGTCGGTAAAGATGGGAGCCCTCCACCTGAGTTCCTGAGGGATAAGATCTAGGTCTCTGAAGAGATAGGGGTGGGATCAAATTCCCGAGTCCCTAAGAGGGGAGCCGCCTGGGAAGAGGGTGGGGGTCCAGGTCGCACTCCCTTTGGCGGGAGAAGGAGGCGGGCCGAGACTCCTGGGTCCTAGAGATGGGAAGAAAGTGAAGGCGAACTCCTGGGCTCTTGGGAGAAGGTGGGCCGGACCGCAGGGTCCTTCAGTGCGGGGATGGGTTCTAGGTCCCTGCAGGTGGGGTCGACCTCTTCCAGGGTCACTGAGAGGAGGTGAGCGGGTCTGGAGCGGCGGAGTCTGACTTCCGGGTCCTTGTGAGGGGCGGGGTCTGGTCCCTGAGGACAGGTCCCGAGGTGGGGGCGGGGAGACGGTTGGACCTCTGGCTTTCTGGGGTGGGCTCCACACTCCTGGGTCCTGGGGGTGGGCCAGGGATGGCTTCCACGTCTGGAGGACGAGCGGACTCCTAGTCCTCGCATTCAGATGTGTTGGTGGCAGCTGTGACTTTCTCACCCTTCTCTCCACCCTCAGTTCATTGAAGGCCGGCTGGAGAAACTCAACACAGGAGAGGTCTTCTCGGACCTCTTTGAGCAGGAGATCACCTCCAGCGAGGCCTCCTCAGGTGAGCCCTGCACCTAGCCTGGAGCCCCCACCCCACCAGCACCCCACCTGAGCCTGCCTGCCATGACCGCCTCTCTCCCCACTCCAGGCACCCTTCGCTCCTACCAGCTCTGGGCAGACAACTTAAAGGTAGTAACACCCAACACTGGTTTAGGGTTTATTATTGAATTAATTTAATCCCACAACAGTAGGATGATCATTTTGCTCACTTATAGAGAGAGGTGAAGAAATCAGAGAGGGAGAGGGGCTTGTCCAGCGTCCCACAGCCCCGGGTTGGGGGGGTGGGATCTGGGGTAACCCCAGATGCCCAAGCCTCTCTCCCTTGACATTCTCTTCCCAGAAAGGTGGTGGCGCCCTCCTGCATTCGGTCAAGGCTAAGACCCAACCAGCCGTCAAAAACATGTACCGCTCGGTAAGGCTGGGCTAGACAGGCCACTTACAGAGGTGACAAAGCTGGGGAGACAGAGGACATTTCCACCCCTCACGGAGACACTTTAACCTCAGATTTAAAGTGCAAACATTTTTATCAGAACTGAACCAGCAGTTAAACCATTAACAATTCTTCCCACTTTATTTTCCATTTACCATACTTATTTTTGTCAGGATCATCTTTCCCATTTAAAATTGACAACCAAGATTCATTCACGAGCATCTTTTGTCCTTCTCAGACACTCCCACCCCAGCTTCTGCCCATGGGGTTTTTCCTCCCAAGCCCAAGTTTCCCGTGGCCAGCTGTCACAACTCCGAATGTGTCCGTTACATTTTCTTCTCCCCTTGGCTTTTGAAGACTGACACATTTTTACGATGTTCTGTTTTTGCCACTCCTCGTTTCATTTGGGGGTTATTTCCTCCTGGAATATTCCTTTTGTATTAGTCAAAGGGGTGAGTTTGTATTGACTTCTTAGGTGGCGCAGGGGGAATTGTGAATATATTTCGGACACAAACATGAATAGATGGCAAAACACAGCTGTCCTAGAGGACGAGGGCCCGAGTTTCCAAATGCCCAGCGTCAAATCGCTCTCGAATCTAATTCTTTTGGCTTCTCCATAGGCCAAGAGTGGCTTGAAGGGCATGCAGAGTCTTCTGATGTACAAGGTAAAGCCGATAGCCAATGCCCAGGGGGACAGTGGGGGAATGGTCTCCTGGCTCACCCACACTCTTCCTAGGATGGAGCCTCTGCCCTGCAGAGGGGGGGCTCCCTGAGGATCCCGGCCCTCACCAGCCGGTCAGATCGCCTGCAACAGCGTCTGCCCATCACCCAGCACTTTGGACAAGTAAGATGCCCCTGCCCTCATCCCAACACACACCTGGAATTATCACCAAGTCCCCTCCCATCATCAGTCTCCATCCAGATATCTCACCCCACCACCACCTTTGGTGCCTACCCCCCAAATCTGTCTTTGCAGAACCGGCCCCTTCGCCCCAGCAGGAGAATCCGGCTGGAAGAGAGACCTTCTGAATCCTTAGGAGAGAAGTAAGCTTCAAAGGCAGGGAAGGGGGGAGGCCAGGACTGATGAGGAGGATGGTCCCCCAACTCCAAACCCTCCAGAGCAGCCGGACCAGGGGTGGGGGTCTCCGGGAGATATCTGAGGCTGCCCATCTTCACCCAGGACACCCCCTCTGAGCCCTGAGGATGCCCCGGACCCATGGGCAGAGGAAACCCTGGACAGCAGCTTCCTGGGGTCCGGAGAAGAACTGGATTTGCTGAGCGAGATTCTGGACAGTCTGAGCATGGGAGCCGCCAGGACGGGCAGCCTGCGGCCCAGCCAGAGCTTAGACTGCTGCCACAGAGGGGCCCTGGACAGCTGCCTCAGCCTGGTGAGAGCTCCCCAGTCCTCTCCCATTTGCCCATCACACTTGCCAGCCCCTCTGGCCTCTAAAGGCCAGCAACTTGCCCATCTCTCCACCCCCACCCAGCCTGACATACCAGAAGGACCAAGATGGCAATCCGATGATGAGAAACCACCAGAGCCAGAGCCCCAGCCCCTGTCCCTGCCTATCAGACTACCATCACTGCAAACCCTCCAACCTTCAGACACCACAAGTTCCTCGGAGAACCCTACTTCCCAGCCGCCCTCGAAGGGCAGCCAAGAAATCATTTCTCCAGATTCAACAGCTTCTCCAGACCCAAGCAGCCAAGGGGACCCTGAATCCTCTCTCACAGAGCGCCATCCTCTAATCCTAGATCTCTCTCCTTCCCACAAGGCAGCTGAGGATCCCACAGCCCAGGAGAGCCCCTGCTCCCAGCTCTCCACAGCACCCCCCCAGCCCAGCCCTCCAGAAAGCCCCCAACTTCTAGTCCCCACAAAGCCCAACTTGGATGTTACCTGGACATCCCAACCCCTTCATTCTTCCTCGGATCCAGGCTCCCTAGAGAACCCCAGAGCCCAGCCTTCCAAGGTCCTGCTAGCAGAGCATGGTTACCTCCAGCCTCCCAAGGAGCTGGAAGCCCCCACACCCTCTGCTGCACCCATTAGCAGCAGTCAGGAGCCCCAGGCCAGAAGCCGGCCCAGAGTCGCTGAGCTGAAAAAGTGCTTTGAAGGTTAAAGATCAAGGGTCTGGAGGAGACTCCAGTCCCTCAATAAAAAAGCAAGAGCCTAAAGCTTGTTTTTTCTGGTGAGTTTATCTGGGGGCCCTCTCTTTGCTCAGAAACCCACTCCATCCACCACCTTCCCTCCTGGGGCAGCCTCCAGCTGGCTCCTAGGTACAGTTAAGAGCCCTCCCTTCCAGGAATCCCTCCCAGCCCCTAGGACCCTCACAACCTTACAATTCATCTCTCAACAGCCCATGAGCCCTGCATTTGTCACCTCCATCTAGGCTCATTCCCGCCCCCAGCAGATCAAAAAAAGGTTTTATAATATCTCACTACTAATTTTATATATATATATATATATATATATATATATATATATATAAAGTGAGCAGCCTTGCCCTCAGGGGCAAAGTCTTTGAAGCACCTTCTTCCCTTCTATTCTTAAGCGCTGAGTGGGTTTAATTGCCCAAAGAGAGCTCTGCCTTCCCCAAAGGTCACACAGCGAGGAAGGGTGATGGATAGAGGAAGGAGACCTAGATGGGCAGGCAGCCCCGCACCGTCTCCTTGGAGTCCTGGGGAGCCCGGGCCTCGGCTGCATGGGAGAACTGAAAGGAAAGGAGAGGGGGTGGTCGGGCCCGTGTGGCAGCAGGACAGACGGCCGAGCGAAGATGGTGCAGCAAGCAGGGAGGCAGGTCCCCAGCCCCGGCACCCCTGACTGCAGGCAGAGTCAAGCAGAGGTGGCATGCTTTGCAGAGCCTGCCCAGCAGGTGCCCCGCGCCCCCCCTCGCAAGTCCTCCTGAACCATCAGAGGCTGGTGTCTCGGTGGCGGCGGCTGTGTGTGCGCGAGCGCCGGGCAGTCCTGGGCAATGGTGGCGGCTGCAGCGGGCACCAGCGTTCAGATGAGCCGCTCCTCGGGCGGCAGCTTGAGGTCGGGGGGCGGTGGCACGCGGGCACCCACCTGCTCCTCGCTGCTGGGCCGGTAGGTGCCCTCTGTCTGCCGTTTCTCCCGCAGTTTCCGCACCAGCAGGAACAGCCCCACGACCAGGAGTAGGGCGGCCAGGAGGGAGAAGACCACGATGATAGCAGTGAGGGCCCCCTGAGACTGTGGGAGAGGGGACAGGTGTGACCCACCCGAGCCTGGGGATGCTGTCCACCCGCACCTGAGAAGCATCTGGGACTCCTCATCTTCCCAACACCTGCCACTTTTGGTGATCTGGTTCCTCCATCCAGAATCCCTGATCCCCATCTACCAGATCTGGGGCTCCCAGGCTCCCCCATCTGCCATGTCTGGGATCTCCCTTCTGAAGCACCTGCCACAACAGGACTTCTAGCTCCCCCCTCCTCCCTTGCCTGAGAGGCCTGTGGGGCTCCTGAACCCCTACACTTACCACGTATGGTAGTCTTCTCCGCCTCCTTCCTGGGGTTCTTGGTCTCCCTAGTCTGGGGCCCTGGGTCTCCCCATTCGTCATGTCGGTATTCTGGTCTCTCCCACTTGGGGTTCGCCAATGCCTCCCCCCGCCCCGAGACCTGCCACCTCTGGGAGTCTAGGCCCCTCCTCCTGCAACATGTGGGACTCCTGAATAACATCCCTGCTGCCCCCCTCCCACATATACCCCCAACTCACCAGGGCCCCATTGGAGCCAGAGCCAGGGTCCGGGGTCGTAATGGTGCTGTTCTTATCTGCAGGGGTGATCTGTGCTGTAGGGAGGGGGATTAGAAAGGATAAATGAAGCCCTATCCCTATCTCAGCGCATCTGCACCATCCTTAGGCATCCTCCCCCTCTCCCCATCAGAACTCTGCTCTTGAGTCTTGCATTGTCAGTAGAGACTGTGGATGCCCCACACACAGGGGCCGGCTCAGCTCTTTTGGCTTCTCTGGCCACCCCTAGTCCAGCAGAGTCCAGCAGCGAGTAATCAGCCAACAAGGGTTTGCAGTTCGGGCTGAGTTGGGGGCTATTAAAATGGATGGTGTCCAGAAGCCCAACACTCCCCTCCCCCCCACCACTTCTCAGGCTCTCCCTTGGCCCTTAAGGATCAGGGCGGGTCCTGCATTTCCCTGGAGTGTTTGACTCACACCTCCCCCCAGGCTCCCGAAACTGGAAGAGGACTGAATGGCCGGGTGCACACCTATGGCCAGCCTGGCGAACCTGGGCTGGCAGCCCCAGGCAGGCCTCCTCCTGGATCCCAGTCAGCCAAAACACTCAACCAGACTGAGACTCAGGTAGGCAGGCCTCCACGCCCCCCAGCTCACAATTCCGTCCCCCTCGGGAACTCAGGAATTCTCCTAAACCAGCTCTGACCGTCCAAGGAAGGACTCAGAAATTCTAAGCCCCAAGTCCTGCCCCTGTAGACTCCTGCCCCCAAGGCATCCCATGCCTGCTGCCCATTTCTTGACCTCTGTGTCCCTGTACCCAGCGCCGGTACCTACTTTGCCCCCAGGCCCGGCCCCAGCGGGCCGGCAGCAGCGGCAGGCCGAGAGCCAGGAACAGCCCCAGGCCGGGGCTCGCCATGGGCCGGGCGACGGGCTGGTGGCACCGGGGACGGGGCTTCTCGCGCGCGCCGCTCCTACCGCATCTCGGGCCGGGGGTACCTGAGACCAGGCACCTGGTGGGCAGGAGACGGAGAAAGGCTGGGCGTGGGGGAGGGGGCTGGACCCAGGCGCAGGCCCCGGGGAGGGGCACCCGCGCCGGGCACCCTGGAGTCCCGCCCCGCCCCCGCGGCCAGAGGTCAGAGATTAAAGATTAACCTGGGGCGGCGCGTTTCCGGACGGGGGAAAGGGGAGGGGAGGAGGCGGCAGGCCACGCCGCGCGTCCTGCCACCCTACCTGGCCCGGGCGTCTTGGATCTCGCCCAGGTTCCCGATGCGGGTCCCTCGCTCGAACCCTCGGTGCGTCCGTCGGTCGCTCGATCGGGCTTCTCCAGCTCCGCCCGCTCACGTGACCCGGAAAGTTTAGTCACTCACCTGGGAGGGGAGCGCACTTCCGGCTGGTGCACCTGAGCCCAGACGAGAGGGCGGAGCCAAGCGGGGGGCGGGGCCGCGCCGCGGGCGCACCTGTAACGGGAACCCAATCCTAGAAGGGGGAGGGGTCAAAAGGGGCGGAGGCGCGCAGGTGTCAGAGGGCCCTCCTACCTGTATTGCGGGCACACCTGTAGGATCACACAGGTGTGGAGACACCGGGCACGGAGATATCTGTATATGAGGCATTCCTGTGTGAGCAGACTCAGATGGGGAGCCTCTGATGAAAAAACACCTGTGTGGCACACACCTGCATGGGAGCAAACCTGTATAGAAGACATCGGCATTGAACCACATCTATGTGGAGTGTAGCTGAATGGAAGCACACCTGTGTGGAAAACGGCTGTAGAGAACACACCTGTATTATAACAAACACCTGACTGAGGCTCTCTGTTGTAGGGTACAGCTATTTTGGAAATATATCTGCATTTCCACTTATGAAGTGAACAACACTTGTATGAGGAATTCCCGTGCAGAAAGGTATTGGAAATACCTGTATGAGACACACCTGCATTTAAGTACACCTATATGAGACCCATTATATGGAAACACACCCATATGGGTATAGACTTAACCGGAACACACCCGTGGAGAGGCTGTATAACGCATTCCTGGGTCGAGGGACATCTGTTGAGAAACATACCTGTGAGATGAGAGAAACAGCCTTGTCTGAGGAACATCTGCATAGAATTGAGCTCAAATGAGAGGAAGAGCTGAGAACCTCTGCATGAGGCACGCTCACATGGAAGTACATCTGGGGGGGTGGCGGCAGGACAGATGCTCATGTGTATAGAGGCCCACCTGTCAGGGGTGTATTTGTGAGAAAATACCTGTTTGGGGCATGTCCTTGGGAAAATATCGGTATCCTCCATGGTGTAGGGCACCTGCAAGAATCACCTGTGAATGAAAACATCTGTGAGGGGATAAAAGGCTCGATTGTCTGGGACGCACCTGTCTGGGCAGAAGCTGAGTGGGAACCAAATGTGCCCTCGCAGCTGTGTCTTTGGATAAAAGACAGTGATAATAAGATGCCCCCCTCGGTGCTCTAGGCTGAAGAGTCATGGTTAAGAGAAAATCAGTCCCTTCTAGGGTATAGAGCGATGGGTAAAAATCCCAGGTCTGGTTAAATCCCCGCTTTGCCCCTACCTGGGCACGTGGCCTGGGTAGAGCGGCTTAACCTCCTGTGTCCTCATCTGTGAAGCGGGAAAGCCAGTCCCACAGACCTTATAGGGTTTTGGCGAGGACGACGCGAGAGGCGAGTAAAAAGCCTGGCATGTGCAATGCACTGAATTAATGTTAGCTGTTCTTTATTATTATTCCTGTCGAGTGGTCTGGGCGCCCCTCCCCCTAATGGTGAATCGAGAAACTGCGCCCGACACTAGCGGGAGGGACTTTAGGCAGGTGCAGGGAGCGTGACAAACTGGGGCCCCGCCTCCAGCGCTCAGCCGCTCAGTCCTCATGCCCACCCGCGCCTGGGACACTGAGACCCTCCAGGTCGGTCCGGAGAGAGCTGTCAGCGGGGCATCTGGATCCGGCCGCGGCCTCTTTAAGGCTGCGGGCAGAGCCGCGGGTCGCAGGGCCCAAAGCAGCCCAGGGTCAGTGGGGAGGCCCCGCCCAGGTGGGTGGGCGAGGTGGGGCGGGCGGGCGCAGCTCTCGCGGCTCTGGCCAATAGGAAGCCGACTTTGCAGCCGCGCCGCGCGTTGATCTTCCGTTTCCCTGTCTGAGAGGGACCGAGAAAGGAGGCGCGCGGGCGGGATGAAGGCCCAGAGGGAGAGCACCGCGTCTTGATCTTCTGTTTCTGTGGCCGAGCGGGGAATGTGAACTGAGCGGGCGGGCAGATGGAGGGCTAGATGGCGCAGAGTTGCTGCTTGAGAATGTCTGGGAAAAGCGAGAACTTTCGTTCCTGAAGAGGATTAGTAGCGGAGGGAGGTTAAGTGGAAAGGGATTACGTAATACAATCCCTGACATCTCCCTACTTCGTCCCCTTGGGCAGAGGGTAAACTGAGGCACGCAGAGACGAAACTCTGAAACCAGAATTGAGACCACTGATCTCTCCAGTGCCTCTTCCCAGAACGAATCCTGGGGCTCCCTAGGCTATGCAATAAGGGAGCATCCCTGACATCTCTCCGCACACCCTCCCCAGCTCCGCTCCCCCCTCAACGCGGGTCGGGGGAGGAGACGCAAGTTCTGGCGCGGGCGACGACGGCTAACAGTCACCGCCTCCTGCAAGTGCCAGAGCCAGGCGGACGGCGCGGAGGCTGCGGTGGCAGCGGCCCCGGAGCTGGCCCTGCGGGGCCCCGGGGGGGAGGGGGAGCCGCTAAGCCCCCGCTGAGGCCGCCCCTGCCGGGCCTCCCCTCCCCCCCGGGCGGGCGCCATGCGGGGGGGCCCGGGTGACGCGGAGCGGCGGCAGCGCTGGAGTCGCCTCTTCGAGGAGCTGGACCGTAACAAGGATGGCCGCGTGGATGTGCACGAGTTGCGCCAGGGCCTGGCCCGGCTGGGCGCGGGCGACCCGGACCGCGGCGCCCAACAGGTACCCCCGCCGGGACCCCCGCGTTCGGGCTCTGCGCGCAGCGGGCACCCCGAGCCCCTGAATGGAGCGCCGGGAGCCGCCAGGGACTGCCTGTGGCTGGACTCCGGGAGCTGTGCCCAGCCTGGGCGTCTCTGTCCCCTTCCCCCTGCCCACCCGTGTCTGGGCCTAACGGGCTCGCTCAGAACAGGGCCACCGAGTCCCCAGGCCTGCAGGTCGCCTGCCAACACCCAGTCCCCTCCTTCCCGGGGGTTGGGGGATGTCTGCCAGGGAATGGAGCTGGTCAGCTCTTCTGCCCACTGCCCTGGACACACCCTCCTCTGAACTCTTTGCACAGCCCACGACATGTCCTGCTCCCGCCTCCAGGAGACACACCCTCCCCTCTCTCCTCCCCGTCTTCTGGGTACCTACTGCCCTCCCAGCCAGCTACCCAGCCTCTGTGTTTGCATTCCCTCTGCTGCCCCTTCCTGGGCCTGGCTCAATGCCCCAGGCTGCCCCATCCAGGGACCCAATCCTGCCTGAGGCCACATTCAGCTAGGGGTATACCTATGAAGCAGGAACTTGACCCCAAGCCCGGGGCCCTCACACCTGTAGCCTCAGATGCCCCTGGAGTGTCACCGCAGCATCCTGAGGCCTCCAGTCCGACCTCCCACATTCCCGATGGGAAAACAGAGGTCTCGAGGCTGCTCTGCTCGGATCTGTCATTACCCCACATCGCCCAGAGCTGTCTCTAATGGGAGCTCCTGAAACTGCCTTGGGGACAGGTTTTTATAAGAGGCAGCTGGAAGGACAGGCTTTCAGAGACAAGATCCCAAGGCTGCGACCTACTGCTTCCCAGCTCTGTAACCTTGAACAAGTGACTTAACCTTGCAGAGCCTCGGTTTGCTCGCCAGGAAAATAGGATCACCGCTATCCGCCTCACAGACCTACCATGGCCTTGGGCATCTTGCTGCGAAGCGAGCTGATGGAGGGAGGGGGTGCCTTTGCTGCCCCTGCCCTCTAGGCTCTGGGGGCCCTGGGTTCCTGGGGCATAAGCTCATTGTGCCCCTTCCAGATCGGGGACCAGCCTCCAGGAGCTCCCTCTGACCCTTCCCCCCTGCCAGGGCATGTCCTGTGAGGGTGACACTGACCCAGATGGTGGTCTTGACCTGGAGGAGTTTACCCGCTACCTGCAGGAGCGAGAGCAGCGTCTGTTGCTTCTGTTCCGCAGTCTGGACCGGAATCAGGACGGTAAGTCCCGGGGATGGGGCTGCGGGGGCCCCGCAGACGCCAATGGCGTTAGAATTGGCAGAGCTAGGAGGAGGGGGGAGGGCTGCATCTCCCTGATGACTCACAGGCTATTTTGGGAGCTCGCCTCACCCCCAGCTAGGTAGTTCGGGGCCCAGCCAGCCCATCCCACCTCCTTTCCCTTCTGGGTGGGACCCCTATTATTATCATTATTTTTCTGATTGACCAAGATCCCCCCTATTGCTCCCAATAAGACAGAGTCACCCCTCATAGCTTCTTCTGGGTCCCCAATATTGCCTCGTGATCCCCTATGGCCTGGGGACCCCCATAAGTATTACTGGATTCATTCATTCATGGAACAAAGGAGCCCCCAACATTGCCCAAGTCCACCTCTCTGATCCCAATGGATCAGGGACCACCCCCCCCAACCTTGCTGCAAACCTCACCCTGGGTTTCTGGATGCCGGTAGACCATCCTCATTCCAAGCTGTCCAGCTCCTCATCTCCAGGGTCCCCACACACACACCCTTCCCACCTCGGGTCCCCTCCCCAGGTCATATCGATGTCTCTGAGATCCAGCAGAGTTTCCGGGCTCTGGGCATTTCCATCTCCCTGGAGCAGGCAGAGAAAATTCTGCACAGGTGAGTAGCTGGAAGTCCCGAATCTCAGGACCCCTCAGCCACCTTGAGCCTCTGGACCCCAGATCCAGCCCAGGGGAAGTTGGGCTTCAGAGCCAGGAAGATCTTGAGCCAGTCTCTCGCCTCTCTGAGCCTCAGTGTCCCCCTCTGTAAAATGGCAAGCTCTCAGTGCAGAGGAGCTCAGTCTACCCCCAAAACCGACCAGAACCTCACTCCAACCCACCCCGAGCCCCAGGCACTGACTCTGTCCCGACCCCCCTAGTATGGACCGTGATGGCACCATGACCATTGACTGGCAAGAATGGCGAGACCACTTCCTGTTGCATTCGCTGGAGAATGTGGAAGACGTGCTCTATTTCTGGAAGCATTCCACGGTGAGGCGGGGGTGGCTTTCTTCCCCTGGGGGCCGGGTCCCCTTCCCCCCACCCCGGGGGGCCTTGCTCTGGTCTCCCCAGGGCATGGAGGGGCTGGGTCAGGACTCTAGGAGGAGGAGCCCCTGGGAGCAGCTGGGGGATGAGGCTCTGCACCTCTCTTCCTCCATCTGGGGCTCAGGGGACTCACTTGGGCAGGTCTGTGCTCTGGGTTGGAGCCCTTCAGACTTAGTGTGGGGCGTCTGGGGACAGGCTGTGGGACATCTGGCTTCTCACTCTCAACCCACGCAGCTCCCCTTCTGCTGTTTTCTATATGCCTCAGCAAAGGATTCTGGGGCTGCAAAGACAAGTTAGAAAGCCACTGTCTTCAGAGGGTCCCATGGGATCCACCAGAAGCTGTGGGGAGGAGGTGTCTAGATTGCCATTTCCTGGGTGGGAATCCCTGAGTGATGCTTGTGGCAGGATCTGATGGTTTCTGGAGGGGATCCATCTGTGGGATCTGGTGAGATCCTCTTGGGAGATCCAGCGATTCCCACCCTGGGGAACCTGTGAGGTTGGTTGGGAAGTCTATAAGTGGACTCTGGGGGGGGGGTGATCTCTGTGCAGGAGATCCCTATGGGATCTGGTGAGACCCCAAGAGGGATCTGCTGAGCTCCTCAGATGGGAGGTCCCTGGGAGGATCTTATGTGGCCCTGGAGGAATCTTCTGGAATCATTATGTGGGAGACCCTTGAGTCTCAGAGGATCTGGATCATTCAGAGGGATCTGATTGGCTCTTTATGGGGCAGAGGCTTGGGGAGGATCTTTTGACGGGATTTGGTGGCGGTCCCCAGGAGGGATGTTGGATCTCATGTGGGAGACTGCCAGGTTGGATGTTTTGGTGGGATCCAGTAAGGGTCCAAGAGGGATCTCCCAGGATCTCCAAGCGAGATTCGTTGGTGGACTCTCCCAGGGTCCTGGGATTAATGAGGGAGATGCCCCCTTTTAGGGCTGACACCCCAGCCTTTGCGTCCTCAGGTCCTGGACATTGGCGAGTGCCTGACTGTCCCCGACGAGTTCTCGGAGCAGGAGAAGCTGAGCGGCATGTGGTGGAAGCAGCTGGTGGCGGGCGCGGTGGCGGGTGCCGTGTCTAGGACAGGCACAGCCCCTCTGGACCGCCTCAAGGTCTTCATGCAGGTGAGGGGCCCTGGAGGGACCCACTGCCTCCCCTGGGCCTGGGCCTCGGGAGGGGACCCCAAAGCCGCCTTGTCTCCCCGCCCAGGTCCACGCCTCCAAGACCAACCGGCTGAATATCTTGGGGGGCCTACGGAGCATGATCCGAGAGGGGGGCGTGCGCGCCCTGTGGCGTGGCAACGGCATCAACGTGCTCAAGATTGCCCCCGAGTCGGCTATCAAGTTCATGGCCTACGAGCAGGTGGGGGCAGGCATGGGGAGGCTCGGGCTGGACAGGAGGATTTGCAGGATTGGCTTGGGGGCGGGGAGTGTCTGCAGGTCCCCAGGAGTGGGCATCTGCTCCCCTGTATGATGCCCACAGCAGGAGGACAGTAGAGGGGAGGTCCGAGTGCACGGAAGGCTCAACCCTGAGGTCCTGCCCACCTGTGTCTCTGACCCTCAGATCAAGCGGGCCATCCGAGGACAGCAGGAGACGCTGCACGTGCAGGAGCGCTTTGTGGCTGGCTCCCTGGCTGGCGCCACGGCCCAAACCATCATTTACCCCATGGAGGTGAGAAGGAGGGACCCTGGAGGAGGCCCCATTGCAGAGTGGGGGGCCTGCAGTAACCATTTCACTCCATGGTGTGTTAAGCTTTGGGGTTATAACTTTGCCTCTTCCTGATCTGGACTGCAGCTCATTAGAGCAATGCTGTTTCATGTGTAGGCTGTCTGGGTATCACAATTTGAGATGTGACTTCTGGGGACGGTGGTGTTGGTTATGACTGTTTAGACAGCAGTTGTGGGGGCCAGTCGTTTATGGATATACCTCTTCTAAGGATGCTTGTTTCCAGGGAACCATTTCTAGGTGAAACTGTTTCAGAGAAATCATTTCATGGTGGCTTCAAAGTGTTAGAGACCCAGGTTCCTTCCCTCTATCTTGTTGTTCCGCCACCTTAGCACGTAGCATCCACCTCATGGACCAAAATGGCTGGTTGGGCTCCAGTCATCACAGCCACATTCCAGCCAAGAAGGAAGAATAGTCAAAGGAAAGAACACCTCCCTGCCTTTAAGGATGCATTTTGAAAGTCACACATACCTCTTCTCCTTTTGTTTGATTGGCTAGGACTTAGTCACATGGCCACACACCTAGGGAAACTGAGAAATGCAGTCTTTATTTCTAGAGGCTGTGTGCTTGCTGAAAATTACAGTTTCTATTATTAAGAGAGAAGGGACCAAGATACTGGGAGACAGCAGTGGCTGCGACATGCAACTCTAAGAGGTGTAACCATTTCTAAGTATAGAACTTAGGGATAGCAGAAGATTCTAGAGAAAGTGGGATTTTTTTAATTTAGTTATTCTCAGGGTATCTCCTTCTAGGAGTAGCTATTTCTAGGTGTCTTCCTTCCTGGATATAGTGATTCTAGAGGCAGCTTTTCCAAGGATAACTGGATTTCCCCAGGTGCTGAAGACACGGCTGACCCTTCGCCGAACGGGCCAGTACAAGGGGCTTTGGGACTGTGCGCGGCGGATCTTGGAGCAAGAAGGGCCCCGTGCCTTCTACCGTGGCTACCTGCCCAACGTGCTGGGCATCATCCCCTACGCGGGCATCGACCTGGCCGTCTATGAGGTCTGTGGGCAGCCCGCCCCCTCTCCCTTCTTCCCCACTCTGGGATCTGCCCACAGGATATCCCTTTCTTGTGCGGCTGCCTCGATCTACCTCCAGAGCTAGGGGAGACAGTCCTGGGGCCCAGAAGCACCGTGGGTTTGGGGATCCTGAGGAACCCCTTCAGGCATTGGACCCCCCCCCCACTCTTTCACTTACCACTACAAGAACCTTCCATTTGCAGCTCAGCCTTCCAGGGTCTCAGGACACGGGACAGTTGGGGACCACTCTAGCTCACAGAATCATTGGAGCAAGCAAAGATGAGCTTCAAAGATGCCCATCTCCCCCACAGCGCGTACTGGACCCAGCCTCTCTCTCCAGGCTGCTGTCATCTTCAGGGCCTGCCCATTTCAGTGTCATGGTAAAAACCACACCCCGTGACGGAATCTTAGGGCCTTTATCCGGAGAGCAGGAGTTGGGACTTTTGCTGTTTCTCTTCTGGCGGCTTCATTCATTGCTTTTACCTTCTCCTGGTGGGACCACCAGATGCTCCCAATTCGCACAGCCCCAGACGTCCCCTGGCATCCCCCAAAATCTTTGCATCCAGGACAGGGCTGGCTTCATGGGCAGCCAAGGGCCCCGCAGTCAGAAGGGGCCAGCTCTCATTTTTTTTCCCCCCAAAGCCCCAGTAGATAGTTGTCTGTCATAGCTGCACATCCTTCTAGTTGCTGTATGTGGGACACAGCGTCAGCTTGGCCGGAGAAGCAGTGCGTCAGTGCACACCCGGGATCCGAATCCCGGGCCGCCAGCAGCAGAGCGCACGCACTTAACCGCTAAGCCACGGGGCCGGCCCCAGCTCTCGGTTTAATGCTCTGCTGTTGCCGTCTTGAGATTCCTAGCAATCTTTGAACAAAGGACCTCACATATTTTTATTTTGCGCTGGGCCCTGCAAATTTTGTAGCTGGTCCTGATCTAAAAGACTCCATATCTGCCGTCCATACCGGCCCTCCCCAGCACCCAGCATCTATGCAGCCACTGAGACAAGGCCTTCACTCATTCATTCATTTGATCATTCATTCATTGACTGGATCACTTAGCAACGATTTACTAAGCATCCGTATGTGCCGGGTCCCGCGCTGATGTCTCCAGGTACGGCATTCAGTGTGAACATCACAATTCATGCCTTCCTGGGGCATCCACTCCCACGAACAAGGAGGCCAGGCAAACAGCAAATAAGTAGTTTCAGGTCCTGATAAGTGCTCAGAAGGTAATAAAACAGTATGTGTCATCGAAAGTAACAGTGGGCGGAGGGGGGTGTGGGAACTCCTTTGAGAGGTGACATCAGTGCAATGAGCTGAGCATGTATGAGGGGGGAGTGTGAACAAGGCAGGGGGCACAGTGTGTGCAAAGGGCCAGAAGCAGGAGCGAATTTGACCCGTTGGAGGAGTGGAAGTCTTGAGTTTTTTCTAGGGGTGATTGAAGAGTTAGCAAGGACTCAATAATGAGGAGTTTGGGTTTATCCTTAAGGCACTAGGCGGACTTGAGGGTCATGAGCAGAAATAAGACGCAACCTTATTTAATCCATTCTTTACCAAAAAAGGGAGTTCGGAGGTCTAACAAGTTTGAGGAACCCTGTGCCCTCTTGGAGTTTCAAAATCTATGTTAGTCCCTTAAAGCCTCTGAGAAGTCCCACAGAAAAGTGATTTAACTTTTTTTTTTTTTTAGCCCAGTGTGGGCTGTACTTATCCAGTCATCAGAACTCTTTTCAACAGAACAGCTCTTAAAAACTCATTAAACACCTGTTAGGCAAGTGTTGCTCCAGACCCCAAAGAAGGCTATTTAAAATTGCAAAGGCAATAATGGTAAAAACACTTACTTCTCATTTGCCCGTTGTGTGCCTGGGCCAGACATCACTAATCCATCACTGCACAGAGTCCCTCTCCGCAGTTCCAGGCAGCCATTACCAATGGATGAGAATTGGCATAGGAGATGAAACCTATGAGCCACCCCAGTCCTAAAGCCAAAAAGAAGGTTCTGTCTTTACAAAGGCCTTGCAGAAGGCTGCCCTAAAGACCAGAGACATGGCTCTGGACTCAGGTGTGGCTCTGACTGTTGATTTGCACCCTTATTTTGTGGCTTTGGGTGGTAACTTCCCTGCAGCCTCGTTTCTCATCAACAAGTGGGGATTATAATAGTAATTGTCTTAGTTTGGGGTCTTCTAGAAGTAGGGATGTGAGGGCAAGTGGCTTTTTGGGGAGGTAGTGAGACAGGGAAGGGAAGGTAATGAAAACGGGGAGTATATATTAGTCCCCTAAGGCTGCCGTAACAAAGTACCACAAACTGGGTGGCTTCAAACAACAGAAATTTATTGTCACAGTTTTGGAGGCCAGAGTCCAAAATCAAGGTGTCGGCAGGGCCGTGCTCCCTCTGGAACCTGTAGGAGAGGATCCTTCCTTGCCTCTCTCCCAGCTTCTGGTGGTTGCTGGCGATCCTTGGCATTCCTTGGCTTATAGACCCATCCCTCCAGTCTCTGCCTCCGCTGCCACATGGCTGTCGTCTCACTGTGTGTCTCTGTCTCTATTTCTCTCCTCCTCATCTTATAAGGACACCAGTCATATTCAATTAAGGCCCCACCCCACTCCAGTATGACATCATCTTAACTCGTTACATCTGCAAAGACCCTCTTTCCCAATAAGGTCACAATCTGAGGTCCTGGGGTTAGGACTCCAACATCTCTTTTCGAGGGGATGCAATTGAACAGATAATGGTGTGTCATGAAGCAAGTTACCAGGGTAGGCAGGTGGAACTGAATTCTGATGGAGAACCCTGGGAGGCAGCATAGAGCATGCTCCCCCAGAAAGGCTAGGGAGCTGGGGTATTGATACACCAGATCAGTCATTCAAAGGTTGCATTTGGGGGTGCTAATTCCTCAGCACTTCTTGCCTATTCCTTTGTGCTCAGAGCAGCCTCGCCTGGGAGCAGAGAAACTCCTCAGGCAGAGCTGTGGATGCTGGCAGTTGGAAATGGGCAGATTTGAGCTGAAATGGTAAGGGATAAGGGTGGGGCGCCCACCTTGGAGAGTGTATGAGTCCCCTGTGGCTGCTGTAACAAAGAGCCACGAACTTAGTGGCTTATATCAGCACAAATGTATTATCTTATAGTTATGAAGGTCAGAAGTCCGAAACGGGTCTTAGTGGGCTAAAATCAAGGTGTCAGCAGGGCCGCATTCCTTCTAGAAGCTCTAGGGGAGAATCTGTGTCCTGCCTTTTCCAGTTTCCAGTGGCTGCCTGCATTCCTGGGCCCCTGGGCCCTTTCTCCATCTTCCAAGCTAGCAGCCTGGCATCTCCCAACCTCTTCCTTTCTCTCTGGCCTCTGCCTCCATCATCGCGTCTCCTTCTCTGACTCTTATAAGGAGCCTTGTGGTGACATTAGACCAATGGATACTCTGGATATTCGAGCATCATCTCCCATCACGAAGTCCTTACCTTAATCCCGTCTGCAAAATCCCTTTTGCCACATAAGGTACCGTATTCACAGGTTCCAGGGACTGGGGCGTGGACAGTATGGGGCCATCATTCCATGTACCATAGAGGGTCGAGATGAGGACCGAGTGAGAGGATGCTGGTAAAGTGTTTGCACGGCACCTAGGAGGTATTGAGTGCTCAGCTGGTACCAGCCGTCAGGGGATACAGAAGCCAGCCAGCGGGGCCTCTGAAGCCAGGGTCCTGGTGTCACCCTCCTCCAACCCACCCTCCTCCCTTCTTCACCCCTGCCAGACCCTGAAAAACCGGTGGCTCCAGCAGAATAGCCACGACTCGGCAGACCCGGGCATCGTCGTGCTCCTGGCCTGCGGTACCATCTCCAGCACCTGTGGCCAGATAGCCAGTTACCCGCTGGCCCTGGTCCGGACCCGCATGCAGGCCCAAGGTGAGGCCTGGGTGGGAGGATGGGGCAGGGAAGGTCTCACGACTTGGGCCCCACCCCCCCTTGCCCAGCTCCTCCTCCCGGGTAGGCAGAGTCCTGGGCTGGTATCCTCCTGGATTTGGATGGCCTTGACTAAAGTCCCTACCTTTCTCTGGGCCTCAGTTTACCCATTTGTGACATTAGAATGGGAGCCCTTGACCGTAGCTAGGAGGACAGATGCTGCGGGTGCTGGCAGAGCGCCCTAGCGATCTCAGCTGGGAGGCTGCTGCTGGCTAGCATCTCCGGGCTGGTAACTTGAGGTCTAATCTGCAAGGCTGGGTTATCGTGAAGGGAAGGCCAGGAACCAGGTAAGGAGGGGCAGGGCCAGGCGGGTTATTGTTGTATCATTTTTCTCTGTCTTTTTCTTTTGTGGGTTCTTCCTCACCCCTCCAACTACCCCTGAATCTGTTTTGCGAATTTCCTTGGGAATATTAGTATTTGTGTTTCGTGATTTTTGCTGGGGGGTATCGGTGCGCAAGACTGCGTCCCTCACCCTCAAGGAGCTCACAGGCTGGGGATGAAGATGCTGAATAAATCATTCCACAATTAACTATGGATTTAGGGTTGAATAAAGGGGAAGGGGAGCCAGACTTAGACCGGGGTGCCAAGGAGGGCTTCCCTGAAGAGCTTTGGAATGGAGGTTGGAAGGATGGGTAAGAGTTAGCTGGGAGAAGAGGAAGGGAATTGAGTTCCAAGAGGAGGAGATTTCTGTGCCCTCTCCCACCATGCACACACACTCCTGCTGTGTTTCTAATCGACTCCAGACTGGGGCCCTCCAGATTGGGGTGAAAAGGTGAGCAGCCAATTCTAAGGCTGGTAGAAGTCCTGACTCTGAGTGGTAGGTCCTACTTTTAGTCTAACCATCCTCCCTCCTGCTACAGTGACCACTTCGTCCAGCCCTAGGGGTTATGAGGGGGAAGTGAGAGAGGGACCTTACCTGGCCTCCCCCACCCCCTCCCAGCCTCCGTCGAGGGCGGCCTCCAGCTCTCCATGCTGGGTCTGCTCCGTCACATCCTGTCCCAGGAGGGCGTGCGGGGCCTCTACCGGGGCATTGCCCCCAACTTCATGAAGGTTATCCCGGCTGTGAGCATCTCCTATGTGGTCTACGAGAACATGAAGCAGGCCCTGGGGGTCACATCCAGGTGAGGGACCCAGAGCCCGCCCCCCACAAGATTCCTCACGTCAATCATGATGTCCCCTACACCTCAGCCGCTGGAGACTGATGGCCCAGGCAGTGGATCCCAGGCCCCCCTACACTCAAACCACAGGATCTCCACACTTCAGCCATGGGGTCCTGCGTGTCCACATCCCAGCTACTGGATCCCACATCCCACGTTTCCCTGTTTCCCCCCACACTGGGTCCTGGACCCCCACATCTTAACCACTGGATCCCCCATAACCCAGCTAATGGATCCTGATACCCCAACCCCCAGGAGCACAAATCCCCACATCTAATCACTCAGACCCCAGCTGTCTCAGGCACCAGATCCAGTGTCCCCATGCAGCACTGGATCCCAGATCCCCAACGCCACTGGTGGATCCCAGATCCCTATGCTACAAGCCCTGGATCTCCAAGCTCTTCCACTGGATTATGGATATCAAGAAACCTCAGCCACTGGATCCTGACAATGCAATGCCTAGATCCCGGGGCCCCAACCACTGGATCTCAGATCCCCTCACCCCAACCACTGGATTCCTGAATTCCTTTACCTCAACACTGGGTCCCGGGCCCTCTGCTTTGACTGCCGGATCCCTACACTGAAACCACTACACCTTCAACCCCCAACCACCAGATCCCAGATTCCCCAACCCGCCGGATTCTAAAACCACTGGCGGAGCGAGTGGGTCCTGGCACCACAGCTGCTGGATCCCAGATCCCTTCATTGCAGGCACTGGATACCAAAACCTCACCCATAGGAGGCAGATCCAGGCACTGGATCCCAACCTCTTAACCCCTGGTTTCTGACCCGAATCCCCCAGGCACTGGATCCCAAGAGCTCAGACCCCAAGTCTAGATCCCAAAAGGCCAATCACAGCATCCTGGATCCCACATGCCCCCGTCCCAGATACACTAGAGCCAGAGACCTCCCCCCATGACACAAGCCCCATCGTCTAGGGAGCATGCAGGGAGCCCAGGACCTGGCCTCCCGGCTCCAGAAAACCCATAGGACTTGGCCAATGTCCTGACCCAGCTGGATGCCCCTTCCATGCCCTGCACAGATGCTGGATACCCACGCCCCCGCCCCACCTCCCCAGCATGGCCACACCCCTGGGCCTTATGGAGAAACTACTCCCTCAATTGCCCCCCTCCCCCGACGCTCTGCAGCATCTCCCACCCCCTTCCCACCTTATTGGCTGATAATGCCCCCAGAGCCTGGAGCCCTGTGGAGGACCCAGTCACTTTCTTGGTGGCTGGCAAAGAGGCAAAGTGATGCCAGGGACACGGAAAGGGGACCCTCCCCAGGCTTCAGTGTCAGAAGCCAGGAGCAAGTCTACACAGACCACCCTTCCCTAAACCCAGACATCCAGTTATGCAAAAACAAGCCACATCCCCCAAACTCACTCCAGGTCTATTTTTCTACCAGAGAAGAGCAGACAACCCCCTCCCCCACAACTAACCCAAGCCCCCAGCCCCACCTCCATACATTCTGCACTTTATAGATGCATTCTGAGCTTAGGATAATTGGGGGACCCCTCACTCCACTCCTCCCAAGTCCTTGGGAAACCCCATTAAATGAGTGAAAGAGGAACTGGGATGTATCGGGGGCCGGAGGACCCCCCCCAAGGCTTCCACCTCCCCCCACCGACATCATGCCCCACTTCCTGCCTGTGTGTGTCATTTCAAAGGCAAAGAACAAAAGGAATACATTTTCTAAGCTCTTTTACTGTGGTTTTTACTGAAAGGGGTGGGTGGATGTGGGACCACCGCAAATACCCACAGGGAAGGGACATGAGTCGTCATCTGTCACACACAGTTCCAGAAGACCAGGAAATGACTCCCTCTTTGAGCCTCAGTTTCCCCATCTGTAAGGTAGGGGAATGAAAAAGTCCACATTCATGAGCCCTTCTAATTTTTCCGGTATTTTTTTCTAATTACACAAGTGTATTAGTTTCCTAGGGCTGCTGTAATAAACCACCACAAACTGGGGGCTTAAATTTTTTTTAGATTGATATATTTTTTATTGTGGTAAGATATACATAACACTTACCGTTTTAACTGCTTTAAGTGTATAGTTCAGTGGCATTAAGCACATTCACAGTGTTGTGCAACCATCCCCACCATCCATCTCCAGAACTTTCTCATCTCTCCAAACTGAAACTCTGTCCCCATGAAACACTGACTCTCCATCCTCTCCCCCAGCCCCTGGCCCCACCATCTACTTTCTGTCTCTGTGGATGTGACTCCTCTAGGGGCCTCCTGTGAGGGGATCACACAGTGTCTGTCCTTCTGTGTCTGGCTTATGTCACTGAGCATCATGTCCTCAAGGTCCATCCACCTTGGAGCAGGTGTCAGGATTTCCTTTCTTTTCAAGGCTGAGTAATATTCCATTATCTGGATGGACCACGTTGTGTTTATCCATCCATCTGTCAATGGACACTTGGGTTGTTTCCATCTTTTGGCTATCATGAATAAAAAACAACAGAAATGTATTCTCTCATAGTTCTGGAGGGCAGAAGTCCAAAATTTTAATGCTCCCTTTGAAGGCTTGAGGGGAGGATCCCTCCTTGTCTCTTCCAGCTTCTGGTGGCTGCCAGCAATCCTTGGCGTTCCTTGGCTTGTAGACCCATCACTCCAATTTCTGCCGGTCTTCACATGACCAAACTTTTTCCTCTGTGGACCATGATAGTCACCCTCCAAGATGCCCTCAGTGACCTCTGCCTCTTAGTATCACATTCTTGTGTAGTCCCCTCACTCATTGTACCAAGGTGGGTCTGTATGACCAAGGTGGTCTTAACGACAGGGATACATTCTGAGAAATGCGTTGTTAGGCGATTTCGTTGGTGTGCGACCACCATAGAGTGTTACACAAACCTAGATGGTACAGCCTCCTACACATCTAGGCTATGTGGTACTAAACTTACAGGACCACCATCGTATACGCGGTCCATTGTTGACCAAAACATCGTTATGCGGTGCATGACTGTACAGCAGAAGTGATGGTATATGACTTCCAAGATTAGGTTATCAAAGACTTTTAAGCTATGGTTTGTGAGGGGCTAATTTGTCACACAGCAATAGCTAACTGATATATATACGCATACATAGATATGAATTTTTCACGCACTCAAATAAGGATCAAGCCTTGCTATTTTGCATTTTTGCTTCCTTTGAATTATGTCCTTAGGATCAATTCCCAGAAGGGTGATTGCTGCGTCAAAGGATATGACTATCTCAGAGTTACACCACCAGAAAAATTATACGCAATATACACAGCTACCAACAAGGAACTAGCATTGCCAATTTTACTGCAGCCATACCAGCACTGAGTGTTACCACTTACTTTTATTTAATTGGGCCAGTTAATGTCCATTTTCTTGTCCACGTTCTTTTTTTCCTTTTTTTTTTTTTTTTTGGTGAGGAAGATTGGCCCCGAGCTAACATCTGTACCAATCTTCCTCCACTTTGTATATGGGACACCGCCACAGCATGGCTTGGTGAGCGGTGTGTAGGTCCATGCCCGGGATCCAAACCCACAAACCCCGGGCTGCCAAAGCAGAGTGCACGAACTGAACCATCACACCACTGGGCAGGCCCCTTGTCCACATTCCTCTATCCCATTACATTATGGCTGGGATTTAGGAGGCTCTGCTTCCTGACATGCAGTGGGACATCAGACTGGCTGCTTTTCTCTTTCTAAGCCTCAGATTCCCCACCTGCAAAATAAAGGGTGTTTCCACTGACATCTTTAAAGGGAAAAGAACTTATATTTATTGAGCAAGTACTATGTACCCTCTGTGCTAATCCCTCTAGTGAATTATCTCATTCACTTACTTATACATTTATTGAACACTTACTTTGTGCCAGACCCAGTTCTGGGCTGGGATACAGAAGTGCATGATACAGACAAAAATCTCCATTCTCACAGACCCTGCATCCCAGTGGAGAGAGACGAACAATAAGTAACACAAGTGAGTGACTGTGTAGCAGCATAGAAAGCTAAGGTGCTATGGAGAAAAATTAAGGATGGAAGGAGATGAGAAATACTGCAAGGTGGTCAGAGAAGGCCTCATGGAGATGACATTTGAATACAGATTTAAAGATGGTGAGGGAGGGAGCCATGGGAAGGTCTAGGGAAACAACATCCCAGGCAGAGGGCACAGCCTGTGCAAAGGCCCTGGGGCAGGACCGGGCCTGGTGTGTTGGAGGAACAGCAAGGAGGCCCGTGTGGCTGGAGCAGAGGAAGCAAGGGGCAGAGAGGGAGGAGGGAGGGCAGGGAGGGGCCAGGGCCTGGTTGGCAGCGGGGAGAACTTGGGCTTCTCCCCGGAGGGAGGGGGAGCCCTGGAGGGCTGTGGGCAGAGGAGGGGGGACCTGACTCAGGTGCTCACCGGCGCCCTCTGATGGCTTCTGCGGGGAGGACAGACTGGGGCGGGTGAGGGCAGGAGTAGGGGGACCAGGGCGGAGGGGACTGCAGTGGTCCAGGTGAGCGATGATGGGGCTGGACCAGCGCGGTAGCCATGGATATGGTAAGATGCAACCAGTTTCTAGATATATTTTGAAGGTTAAGCTCACAGGATGTGATGTCAGATTGTGGGCATGAAAAGGAAAAATCAAGGATGACTTCAAGGTTTTTGACCCAAACAACTTGGAGGACGGAAGTGCCCTCAGTGAAGACTCTCATTGGATCCTACTGACAACACTACGTGATGGAGTTTACCGTTACTTCCAATCTCCAGATGGGGAAACTGAAGCTCAGAGAAGTAAAGCCCGTACCCCAAGGTCACACGGCAAGAAGTGTTTGACATGGGATCCGAACCCAGGTCCTTCTGACTCCAAACCTATGTCTGTCTTACTTTGGGGACCAACTGTGTCTCTCTCTCCCAGAGCTCCAGAGCCTTCCCATTCTCCCTCATTTCCATCTTCTGTTGCCATGACAACGAAACGCAGTGTATCAGTTTCCTATGACTGCTGTAACAAATGACCACAAACTTGGTGGCTTAAAACAATATAAATGCATTATTCTGGAGGTCAGAAGCCTGACATGGATCTCACTGGGCTAAAATCAAGCTGTCAGCAGGGCTGCGTTCCTTCTGGAGGCTCCGGGAGAGAAGCAGCTTCTCGGCCTTTTCCAGCTTCTAAAGGCCACCTGCATTCCATGGCTCGTGGCCCCTTCCTCCATCTTCAAAGCCAGCAATGGCCGGTCGAGTCTTGCTCACATTATATCACTCTAGTGCCCACTCTTCTGCCTCCCTCTTCCCTGTTTAAGGACTCATGAGATTACATTGGGCCCACTTGGTTAATCCAGAATAATCTCTCCATCTCCCCTTCAGCAGGTTAGCAACCTTAACTCCATCTGCAAAGTTAATCCTCTCCTTGCCGTGTAACATAACACGTTCAGAGGTTCAGAGGGATTAAGAAGTGGACCTTTTTGGGGAGAGACTTTCACTCTGCCCACCGTATCCAGTGAGGTCACAAGGGCCTCTGTGACCTCATCAATCCCCTGGGACCCAAAGTTACAAGGTGCCCCTCCCACACGGTTGCCAGATGGGCAAACCTCTCACCAGGGGTTTGAACCTAAGTGTCCTGACCTTCTGGCTGCCATGGGGGCCCAACCTGAGGAGGTTCAGAAGCCTTGCTTGAGGGTCCAGACCCTGTTGAAGAGGGTCAATGCCTTATTCATCAAAGCCCCGCACTCACCCTTCCTCCCACCCCCACCCCCACCCCTCCTCCGGAACCCAGGCTGTACACACGTGTATGGGTACGTGTTTGGGCACGTGGGTGAAAATGATATGGAGCACCTCCCATCGCAGCAGGTGAGTTTGGGAACCACAGGTCTCCCAGGACCTCCAGCCCATCTCCTCTGCATGGCCCGCTCCCCTCCATGAATGCCTAGAATTCCACCTTAATGCAGTGGGGGACCAGAGTGGGCCTTTCGCCAGGAGGGGGTTCTGGAGATGTGTCTGGGGAAGGAGCTCCAGCCTGGCTGAGTACGGGCGGGAGCTGGGTCTGCCCTGCAGGTACTGGACACGGGAGAGCAGCTGATGGTCCCCGTGGAGGTCCTGGAGGTGGGTAATGAGGGGGCCTTGTGGAAGTTTCTGCTCTCGGGAGCCATGGCCGGGGCGGTGTCTCGTACCGGCACAGCCCCTCTGGACCGCGCCAAGGTGTACATGCAGGTGAGTTGGGGGCACAGTGCTGGAGCCATTGGGGTGGGGATGGACGGAGGTGGAGCTGATGGAGTTCAGGATGGGGGTGGGGGTGCAGCTGGAAACAGGCATGAGGGTGGGGTTGGGACAGGGGTTGGAGATAGAAGAGGCTGAATGGAGGTGGGGTGGGAATTGGAGTTCGGGATAACCATGGAGCCCATGTGGATGGGGCATGGAGTTGAGTTGGGGAAGGAGTTGAGAGAATGGTACCAGGGACAGGCATAAGGTTAGGGATCAGGAGATTGGGGATGGGATCTTTGGATGGCATTGAAGACAAAATAGGACTGGAGAGGGGAGGAAGATGAGAGATGATGGGAATGTGGGTGGGTGTTGGGTTGGGGTCTATGTTGGGTTACAGAATTCTAGCCAGGGAAGGAGTTGGAGAAAGAATGGGGCTGGGAGGGGGATAGGGTTTGTTGGGGGGCTGGAGACAGGATAGGGCTGAGCGCCAGGCTGGGATGGGTATGGAGATGGGGAGGAGGGCTCTTCACAGGGCTAGGGGCCTCCCTACCCCCAGGTCTACTCCTCCAAGACGAACTTCATGAACCTGCTGGGGGGGCTACGGAGCATGGTCCAGGAGGGGGGCTTCCGCTCCCTATGGCGGGGCAATGGCATCAATGTACTCAAGATTGCCCCCGAGTATGCCATCAAATTCTCCGTCTTTGAACAGGTGCGGGGATGGGCTGCTTTCCCCAGCCCTGCCCTCAATCCCAACCTCTCCTATACCCCCGCCCCAAAAGCCCAGATCCTTATCCAAGACACACTTTCACCCTCCAGGTCCCAGACCTCTCCCCCGGATGGGTTTCAGGTAGGAAGATGGGTAGCTCTTCTCTCACGCCCCTCTCTCCTGTCCCAGTGTAAGAATTACTTCTGCGGAGTGCATGAGTCCCCACCCTTTCAGGAACGTCTCCTTGCTGGCTCCCTGGCAGTGGCCACCTCCCAGACGCTGATCAACCCCATGGAGGTAAGAAAATATCGGCCCCCTAGAAGATGAAACAAGAGGAAAGTTGCCAGATGTTACTGATTCCTCCTCCTCCTCTTCTCCTTCTTCATATGAGATATGTATCAAACTTTTATTCCAGATAGCTACCCAGTCACCTCAACACTATTTACCAATTACTGAATGATCTGAGATGCCACTTTTGTAATTTACTAAGTTCCTTTATCTGTTTGTTTTGTTGTTGTTGTTGTTGTTTTGGTTTTGTTTTGTTTGTTTGTTTTTGCTGAGGAAGATCGCCCCGAGCTAACATCCGTGCCATCCTCTATTTGGTATGTGGGTCGCCGCCACAGCATGGCTGATGAGCGGTGTAGGTCGGCGCCCGGGATCCGAATCCACAAACCCGGGCTGCCGAAGCAGAGCGCACTGAACTTAACCACTAGGCCACGGGGCCTGCCCCTATTTGGGTTTATTTTTGGCTTTTTCTTCTTGTTGTTCTGGTGTCTGTTCATGCACTACTATCTTCTAATTTTTTTAATGAATAGACTTTATTTTGTAGAGCAGTTCTAGGTTTACAGAAAAATTGAGCAGAAAGTACAGGGAGTTCCCATATACCTCTCCCAATATATACAAAGTTTCCACTGTTACTAACATCTTGCATTACAGTGGTATACTTGTTACAATTGATGAGCCAATATTGATACATTGTTATTAACTAAAGACCATAGTTTACATCAGGGTTCAATCTTGTGCTGTATCTTTCTATGAGTTTTGACAACGTATAATGACATGTAGCCACTATTACAGTATCACACAGAGTAGTCTCACTGCCCTAAAAATCCTCTGTGCCACCCCATTCCTCCCTCCCTCCTTCCCCCAATCCCTGGCAACCACTCATTATTTTACTGTCTATATAGTTTTGCCTCCTGTCTTTAATTTTTGAGGCTTGATATTAAGTTTGATCATTCCCCATCCCTGCTCTTTTTTTTATCAGTTTTCAAGACTATTCTCCTCTGTTGATTTTTCCATTTAAACTTGAGAAGCAACTTGTCTAGTTCAGAAAACAAAACCACCTACTGGCATTTTTTACTGGGATGGTGTTCAATTTATAAATAAGTTTAGAGATTATTGCCATCTATATGAGGTTGGGTCTACACGTCCAAAAACACTTTCATTTGCTCAATTATCTTTTAAAGTTTTCTTCATATAATTCTTAGCTGGTTAAGTTTCTTCCAAAATGCATTCATTTTCGATTGCTGCATAACAAATTACCAGACTCAGGAGCTTAAAATGATACAGATTTATAATCTCATTGTTTCTGTGGGTCACGTCTGGGCACTAGCTAGTCAGGTCCTCTGCTCAGGGTTTCATCAGGAGGAAATCAATGTGTCAGCTGGGCTACCAACGAACCCGTCTAAGGCTTGGGTCCTCTGCCAAGCTCCCTGGTTGTTGGCAGGATTCAGCTTCTCGTGGCTGTAGGACTGAGGTCCTCAACTCCTAGAAGCCACCCACTGTTCCCTGCCATGTGGTCCTCTCCACAACAGTTTGCTTGTTTAAGACTAACCAGAGGGTGTCTCTGAGGCTCCCAATCTCTCTGACTTCTGTCTCTGGCAACAGACTCTCTTTTAAAGGGTGCACCTGATTAGGTCTGGCCCACCCGGGACAATTTTTCTTGATTCACTTAAAGTCATGCTTAGGGGCCTTCATTACATCTGCAAAACCCCTTCAGCTTTGCCACATCATGTAACCTGATCAGCAGAGTGACATCCCTGCGTATTCACAGGTCCAGCCTTCACTCACAGTGTGGGGGAGCATTGACAGAGCATGCGTACCAGGGGGCCGGGAATCTTGGGGATCGCCTTAGAATTTGGCCTGCCACACTTGGTGTTCTGTCTTCTGCACAACTGTAGAGTTGCCAAAATTTTGACATTGGGGCATTTCATAAAAATTCCGATTTCTGGCTTCTTTTGGAACATGGGCAGATCTGGCCACCTGGGGCTCATATTCCCATGGTGCTACCTATGGCTGGTGCTAAGTGGCAGCTGCCACAGACCCCACTCGGCTCACATCACTTCCCTTACCCTCTTGGCCTCTGTCACACTTGAGCTTCTGAACCCTGGGCTGAGAGCACACACAGGCCAAGGGATCTGACGCCCTGGGTTTGAAACGCAGCTGTGCACATTCCTGAGCAGTTTCCTCGTTTGTAAATGGGGACAATGGCCACAAATGAGCCGCCTTACTCCTCACCCTCCCCAGGTGCTGAAGACACGGCTGACCCTGCGCCGGACAGGCCAGTACAAGGGGCTTCTGGACTGCGCCAGGCAGATCCTGGAGCGGGAGGGCACCCGCGCCCTTTACCGCGGCTACCTGCCCAACATGCTTGGCATCATCCCATACGCCTGCACTGACCTGGCCATCTATGAGGTGGGGGACCCGCAGAGGGGGTGGCGGGGGTGGTGTGAACCCAGACACATAGTGACCTTCCTCCTGGCCCCTTTCTCCTGCAGATGCTCAGGTGCTTCTGGCTGAAGTCAGGCAGGGACATGGAGGACCCTAGTGGCCTGGTGAGTCTGTCATCTGTGACGCTGTCCACCACCTGCGGCCAGATGGCCAGTTACCCGCTGACTCTGGTGCGCACCAGGATGCAGGCCCAAGGTGAGCCTGGCCCGAGTGGCCACTGCACATGCCCCTCCCCCGTTGCCCCAGCTCTCTGAACTCTCATCCCCCAAACTGCCTCCCGAATCTCCACATCCGATCCTGGCCAGCTTTGCTCACCCCCAAACCCACCAAGACTTATGCTTACCCCCAAATCTGATCCCAGCCCTCAATTAACCCTACAAATCACTAAAATGAACACCCAGCTCTCGACTGGCCCCCACAAACTTCCCCCAAGTATGACCCAGGCCCCCAAACTGACCTCAAGACATATCTTCCCCAAAGGACCTCCCAAATTTTCCAAATCAGATCCACCCGTCAACGGGATCTGACAGTTAAAATGGCTCCTAAATCTGCCAAATTTGACCCTTAGATGTCCCCAAACTCATAACCACTTCCCCCAATACCCTGGGAACTCCCCAAATGTGATTCCCCCAAATGGACTCTGAGCCTCTAAACCAATCCACAAACATCCAAATAGGTGCTTAGCCCACTACCCTGATCTTGAAAATGTCCCCAAACGACCCCTTGGCACACTCCCCAAATCTCTAGCAGATCTTAGAAGTTGTCTCTCGAATAAGCCCGAATGTTCTCTAAGATGTTCCTGAGAATGAATCCTAAAATTCCTGCCCCTTACTCTCCCAAAACTGACCAATTTCCTCTAAAAGTCTTCCAAATTCCTTTCCAACTGACCCCCTATGAGCCCTGCCCCTGGCTTTGCCCCCATCCCCCAACATTCCAGCCCCCCTAGGAGGCAGGGTCATCTCTGGCCGAGGCCCTGAGTTTGCCCCTATCCCCGCAGACACCATGGAGGACTCCACCATGCGCGGAGTCTTCCGGCGGATCCTGGCCCAGCAGGGCTGGCTGGGGCTGTACCGAGGCATGGCTCCCACATTACTGAAGGTGTTGCCAGCAGGCGGCATCAGCTACGTGGTGTATGAAGCCATGAAGAAGACCCTGGGGGTATAGGCAGTGAACTAGGTGACACACCCTGGGGAGAAATAGACAGGAGGCTCCAGTGTCCCCTGGCCCCATGAGCCCTCCAGGCTCAGGCCCTAGGGCAGTTTGTGTCAAGAGAAGCAGGCTGGGGGCCTGGGTCAGAAGATTTGTGGGGCCCCCTCCCCAGGGTGCAGCCAGGACTAGTCTGGACTCCAGTGTGGCTCCTGTGGCCTGTCCTGGCTCCAGAGCGAAATGGTGAATGTGGAGACCACCACGAATAAAGAGATGGTTTCTGCTGTACGTGTCTGGGATACCTGGGTCGAGAAGGGAAGATGGGGACCTGGATACCCGGGGCCAAGAGAGGAGCTAGGCGTCTGGAATCTCTGGCCACAAGAGGGGAGCTGGGGAGCTGGGATTCCTGGGTCTAGGAGGGGGGCTGGGTATCTTGGGCCCCTCGGTCCTGAATGGGAAATGGAAGGCTGGATGAGGCCTGGGTCTAGGAGAGAAGTTGAGGCCTGGGATTGGAGCTTGGAGCTTGGCTCCCAGGACCTTATGTGAAGCGGGTGTGTGGTGTGGAATTAGGGTGTGGGATCCCTCGGTCCTGGGAGGGAACCCATGGCCCCAGACCCTTGAGTTCGGGACGGAGCTGGGTCCATGAGTCCTGGAAGGGAAGTGGGGGCTCTAGATCCCTGAGTGGAAAGAAAAGAGGGGGTACAGGGGATCCCTGGGCTTCCTTCTCCTCTCCGGCCACCCCACCCCCGGAAGCACCCGATCTCCAAGGCCTCAAGCAGGCCACGTGCCCGGCCTACCCAGCCAGGCTCCTGGGGGGCATAACCCAGACATGAGGCCTGAATCCCGGCAGCCGGTCGCCACTGCCCACGTCGGCTGCCATTCAATCCCGCTCCGGCTAATCCCCTCTCACCGTCTGTGGCCGGCTCCGCCCCAATGCAGCTGCGCTCCCACTGGCTCCCACCAAAACTGGGCCCCTTTACTCCCGTCATTGCCATTTGACCAGAGAGGTGTCAGTCACCTTACACCCGCCCCCGCCGCTCTGCCATTGGCTTAGAAGTCAAGGCTAGACAAGGATTCTGGTTAACAGGGGAAGCAATCCAGTCCAAACCCAAGCGCATCACCCAGAACTCCTCAGGGACTGGATTAAATTGACTGCCAATCTTTACAAGAACCGCCTTCCGCGTGTCCTCATTGGCTTGTGTCCACGACTACCTCACCAGGCGCCCGCCCAGCCCGTTCAAAAGGGCCTTTCGCCAGGCCCCCTCCTTCCTGTCCGCTTGACTCTTCGGAGCCCGTCAATCCGGTTCTGAAGCCGCCCCGCGATTCTGGAACTCTCGCTTCATTGGGCCTCCCGGCTTCTCGGATCGCCTCGATTTGCCCGCCCAGCGCCGGCGGGCCGCAGCCCATTGCCTCCGAGAGCTGTCGGTCACGCGGCACCTCCCGCCCACGGCGTCTCGAGGCGCTCCGATTGGCCGCCCGCCTCCGGAGCCCGCGATTGGTGTCGCGGGAGGGGCGGCCGCCTCCCATTGGCCCGGCGGTGCCGTCCGTCACGCCGGCGGCGGGAGGGGGCGTCCCTCTCCCCCCTCGCCGTCTTCCCAGCCGCTGGGTTCCCAGAGTGCTCCGCGGCCGTGTGGAGCGAGGCCTTGTTCCCGCGTTGAGCCGCCGCCGCCGCCGCCTCCTCCTCAGCTTCAGCCTCCGCGCCAGGCCCGGCCCCGCCGCGCCATGTCGGACTACAGCACCGGAGGGACCCCCGCCCGGGCCGCCGCCCGCCCGCCGGCGGGGGCGGGGGGTCCGGGGGAGCTGGGGGCGCCGGGGGAGGCCCTCCCGCCGGGCCCGCCGGGCGCGGGGGGACCGGGGCGGCGGCGGCCCCGGCCGGCGGGCGGCCCGGGCGGGGGGTCGGCCGGGGGCCCCTCGCAGCCGCCCGGCGGGGGCGGCCCGGGGATCCGCAAGGACGCCTTCGCCGACGCCGTGCAGCGGGCCCGTCAGGTGAGGAGGCCGCGGGCCCGAGGGCGCGCCGCGCGCGCGGGGGAGGGGGCGGGGTCACGTGCGCGCGCGCGGGGGTCGCGGGGGGAGACCGGGGCCGCCGCGGGGGGTCACGTGGGGCGGGAGGCGGGGGCCGGGGGCGCCTCGAGTGCGGGTGACCCCCCTGCACGGGGAAGGGGCATCCGGGGGGGGGTCCCCAAGAGCGGCCCGGCGTGTGCAGGGGCCCTAGGGCGCGGGGACTCACTTTGGGAACCCCCCTGAGGCTCCACGAGGGCATACTCCCCTTTCCTGGAAGCAAAGGGTCCTCTTTCCCGGGGGAAGGTCTTGCCCGGCCCCCACCTCCCCATCGGGGCAGTGAGTCCTGTTTCTCCCGCAACCCAGTCCCATTTCTGCCCGCTCGCCGGAATGAGAGGACTTTGGGGGGAAAAAGTTCTTCGTCTCGCGCCTAGAAAGTGGAAAGGGAACCTTTTTGCTGCCAGAGTGGCCAGGCCCTCAGCGACATGGGGAGGGTGAGCACCTGGTGGATGCTTCCGGTGGCTTGAAAGCATGGTCTGTCTCTTTTGGGGACGGAGGGGAGGGTCCCATCACTCTGTCTGGAAGCGGGATGACAACAGGGAAGTGTCACATGGTGGTGTGGCTGACCTCCCCAGCTCCGTTCGCAGCCTCCCCGCGGCCTGGAGGGGAGGAGGCTGGTGGAAAGGGAGGACTTTGCCGCCCCTTTCAGGAAGCAGGCGATCAAGTGCTTTCTGGGGGTTGTCCCAATGCCTGCAGGGCAAGGTGGGAGGTCCCGTTAGGTGCACGCCCTCTTCCCGCCCAGTGTGATCTGTAGGTTTCTCACCTCTGGAGTCGGATCTACCCGGTTATAATGTGCGCTTGATCTGGGCGCCCACCGAACTGTCTGGTTTGAGAAGCAGCTGCAACTGGGGTGGGGGTGGGGGGTTGGTGGTGTCTGTTGGGGTGGGATAAGGCCCCATCTGGGCATCCCAAGAGCTTTGGCTCCAAGTGTCAAAAAAAAATAAAATAAAATAAGAGAGGTGAAAAGATAGATTCTTAGCTCGTGGTTTGTGTTTCTTTGGAAAACTTATAATCTCACAGATTTTAGTCTTCAGTTGGTTGGGTTGGGATTTATTTGAAGTTGCTCTTCGTGTGTCTAAGATGTAACATGTGGTCCAAAAGGGTCTTTCATTTTGGTCCAGTGAAGATTTCAGGTGCCTTGAAGCTAAAGCTTCCCTGCGATTTGTTCCACAAATGCAAAAATTTTGAGGGTGAAGGAGGTAAAGACAAGTTGTGCTCTTGAGCATCCCAGAAGAACCTGGCTGTAGTCATGCTTTCTGGTTCTCTGCGCCGGGCGCTCGGGCGAGGAGGTGTCTGAAAGTTTTCCCAGGGGAGATGACCTGGGGGAGGACCCTCCCTGGGGCCTGCCCTGTGGTTCCATTCACTCCTAGAACAGGTCAGTGTGGGTTACAGTCTGACCACAAACAATTTAGGCACAAATCCCATCGAGAAAGGGAGTTTTGAAATTCCTGGATAACTCTTGAACTCTGAGGTCTCAGGTGAAAACTCTTTCTAGAATGTCTTAACCAGCAGGCTCTTCCCTAAATCAGGGGGAAGCCACTCCCAGGCCAGCAGCAAGAGCTGTTGGGTTTTCATGAGCCAGAGATGTTCTGAGAAGTTGATCTGAGCACCGTGGAGGGTTGTTCTGGTGGTAATTCTTCTGTGCTTACAACTTTACTTCTAGATCGCAGCCAAAATTGGAGGCGACGCTGCTACGACAGTGAATAACAGCACTCCTGATTTTGGTTTTGGGGGCCAAAAGAGGCAGTTAGAAGATGGAGGTAACTGTCTGCTGGGAGGGAGGGCTGGGGGCAGAGAGTGGGGGACCTTTGTTTGAATGTGGTTCAGAGGAGGGAGAAGCCTGCTGCCATTTGGTCTTTTAAATCCTCAGCCACCCCAGCTTTGTTCGCTCTTTTTGTTTGGTCTGCCGCCCTGAGGTATCAGGTGGCTGAGAGGAGGGCAGATTATTGTGACCAGGTCCAAGTTGTAAGCTCTCAAGATCGGCCCTCCCCTCCTGGTGGGCTGGGGAAATGCTGGCGGTCTTTTGAGGCCCCACAGAAGCAAAGTTTGACTGGCCCTGGGGTGTGCAGTATTACCCACAGTAGTCAAAATGATGAACTCGGTGATCAGCCCGACTGCTTTCATCGAGGACCCTCCTGCCCCTAAGGCAGGTCCCGTCCTAAGCTGGGAGGAGGAAGTGCGGCCATCATTGTGCCCCCATTATCAAGGGCTGCTTTACCCTGAGTGCAGTGGCAGAGTTGATGAAGTCTGGTCCCCCTCTGGGCTGGGTCTCTGCTTCTCATCTTGTCTTGGCTCTGGTGTTGGGGGAGGGGGCCTGTGTGCCAGGACGTGAGGCACCAGCATCGGATCTGAGGCAGCTGTGGGTGGGTGGGAGCTGCATCTGACAGCCTCTCTCTTTCACAGACCAACCGGAGAGCAAGAAACTCGCTTCCCAGGGAGACTGTAAGTCCACTGGGGGACGCGGGCAGAGGGCAGCCTCAGGGTCGTGAGAGGTTTGTAGGAATCAGGAACTAGAAGCACGGAGCAGACAGCACTTCTCCTTTATGGAGGCTCTAGGTGTTCATTATCTGGGGTGTATGAGCCTTAGGGATCCCGGACCCCCAGACACTGAGGCAGAAGTACTCACTGTGTGTGCTGTGTGAGGAGAGGTCCGTAGTGCCCAGGTGCTTGGGAACCCTCAGAAGCACTGTCACAAGTGCTAGTGGCCCCTTGTGCAGGCAGGAGGACCTGGGGCCAGAGTGTGCAGGGTCAAAGAGGACCAGGCCAATCTTTCCTCCTCTTTTCTGTCTGCAGCCATCAGTTCTCAGCTTGGCCCCATCCATCCTCCCCCCAGGTAAGTTGTGATTCAGGGAACACGTCATTTCCTTGTCTGTCAGCTGTCTCTGGCCTTTCTTACGGATTTGGGGGAGCTCTGTCTGGGGACTGCACTGTTGAGGGCTTTGTCTCCGTTGCTGGTCGACCAGAGAGGACGGAAGGGCAGAGGAGCTGCATTCGTCCCTCGTACATCCCCGTCTGGGCCACAGGGAGGAGAGAGGGTGGTCTCCACGCCCTGTTGCTTCCTTCATTGGGCGGGGACACTCAGAAGCACAGACATCCGTCTTCCCAGAAAAGGTTGGGGACCAGCCTCGGTTTTCTCATCTGCCTTCTGCAGATTCTTGTTCCTTGAGAGCTGGTGGAGCCTGGGGTTCTTTTCCTACCTCCCCCCACTCCCCCATGACCTCAGTCAACCTGACTTAAAATCCTTTGTGAAGGACTACATTGTTTCTTTCTTTTTTTAATGAGCTGGAAGTTTTGTAAAATACAATAAAAATGATTTACTAGGAAAATGAAATGAAAAAGATATAAGGTCAATTTTTTTTTTTTAATTAAAGTCAACAGATGTAAAATGACTTTGTCAGATTGCTGTCAAAGTGTCCAGGTGCTCACTCTCGCCCTGAGCGAGTGGGGCAGCACCAGGCCGGGGGCAGTGCTGCCCCAGACCAAGCCTCTCGTGGCCGGGATGGGGAAGCTGAGCCCTCGAGAGGTTGAGTGACTTGCTGTGGGGAGAGGGAGCCTCGTGCCGTGGTCACACTCTGCTTGGGCTCATGGGGTCTTGGTCCCCATGTCAGTGGAAGCGGTGTCAGAGGCCAGAGACATCGAGGGCCCCCAGGGGCAGGGGCCGTGGCTTTGAGGGGCCTTTTCTCCAGGACACCGTCTGGCTCTCCCATCTCCCTCCACTTCTTTCCCCCTTGAGACTGACTTTCATCGTCTCTTTGCAGGACTTCAATGACAGAAGAATACAGGGTCCCAGACGGCATGGTGGGACTAAGTGAGTGTGGGTCAGCGTGGTCGGGGATGCCCATTGTCTGTCCCTCTGGGGACCAGTGTCCTGGGAGCCCCTGCAGCCCAGAAGCTTTAGTCTGAGAGGGCCTCCCGTGTTCTGCTCTCCCCCATCCTTTCTGGGTGGGGAGGACGGTGGAGCTTTGGACATGGCTGCTGTCCCCTTGAACATCAGTGGGGCTGGGAACCCCTGCCATGCTGTCTTCTCAGTGCTGGGCTCCCCCCATCAGTCTGCTTTTCTCCCTCTTCTCCCCCTAGTCATTGGCAGAGGAGGCGAACAGATCAACAAAATCCAGCAGGATTCAGGCTGCAAAGTCCAGATCTCTCCAGGTATGAGAGAGCCAGATTCGTGCCAGAGTGGGCACTGGGCTGGGTGGGGATGGGGTTAGGTCTTTGCATTTCTTCTTTATTCTTTTTTTTGTTGAGGAAGATTTGCCCTGAGCTAACATCCCTTGCAGTCTTCCTCTTTTTTTCGTATGTGAGCTGCCACCACAGCATGGCCGCTGAGATACGAGTGGTATAGGTCCACACCTGGGAACTGAACACTAGGCCACTGGGGCTGGCGCTGCGTTTCTTTTTTTTCTTTGTGAGGAAGATCAGCCCTGAGCTAACATCCGTGCCCATCTTCCTCTACTTTATATGGGACGCTGCCACAGCATGGCTTGACAAGCGGCGCGTCGGTGGGCGCCCGGGATCCGAACCTGCGAACCCCGGGCCACTGCAGCAAAGCGTGCGCCCTTAACCACTGCGCCACTGGGCCGGCCCCCTTGCGCTTCTTTTTAATAACCACCTAACTCTAGAAGTGACATAGGCTGGCTTTTGTTTGTTGAGTGCTTTCTGTGTGCCAGGCTAGGCGCAGTAGCTCAACTCATATAGCAACTCAAGGTATAGCTGCGACTGTTGTTTTCTTTGATTTTACAGTTAGTGGGGAGGGTTGAGTGGAAGATCTAGACTTGTATACAGGAAGCCTCGCCTAGTCCCTGCTCTGAACCATTATGTTAAGCTGCCACCTAAACTAAACTGGTGGAAAACGAGCAGGAGGATGTGAGGCGGGGGGATACAGTAGAAAGGAGCTTGGAGGTCAGGCCTGGGTTTCAATCCCAGTTTTCAGTTCACCTGCTGGTGCCTGCCCTACGGGGTTCCCGAGGACCTGCTCTAGCACGTGTGAAGTTGTTGGTTGTGGGTGGTGCTCATGCGATCATCAGTGGTGGGAGGGGCCCAGGTTTTGGACCTTCTGGAATCTGCCTCTTCTTCCCCCTCATCTTTTTCCCCACAAGTTCTGTCTCCCTTGCTGGACTTGAAGCTTCCTGACCTTAGCCTTGTATATTGCAGCCTCCCAGGTGTTTGGGGAAGTAAATGGATTTGTCAGGCAGCCAGATGGTGGCAGAAGTGGCCGTTGGTTGTTCTGGAAGTTTCCTCACCTCCATAGAAGGCCTTTCCAGTGTCCTCAGACCCGGGAAGGCATTGATCTTATCTCCTTTTCTCTCCAGACAGCGGCGGCCTGCCCGAGCGCAGCGTGTCCTTGACAGGAGCCCCAGAGTCTGTCCAGTAAGTCCTTGGTGGGCTTGTCATTGTGACGAGGGGAGTGGTCAGAAGTCCTCTCGATGCTTTTGAAAGTTGGGGGTGACCCCCACCCCATGTCCCTCAACCCCTGCCCTCTCCAGAGGGCCGTACTGACCCATTGATTCCTCCGACTCCTAAGATCTGGGAAACCTGACCCTGGATAACCCCAGCCCCAGGGACTGGACTCTCCTCGTCATCTGTCACACACACATGTTGGAGGCGCCTTCTTCCCTTTGAGCTGGGTGGGGCCGCGGGGCCAGTTCTCTTTCAAGTGACGGCATCCTCTTCCCCTTCCCAGGAAAGCAAAGATGATGCTGGATGACATCGTCTCTCGGGGTCGTGGGGGCCCCCCAGGACAGTTCCACGACAACGCCAACGGCGGCCAGAACGGCACGGTGCAGGAGATTATGATCCCGGCGGGGAAGGCTGGCCTGGTCATCGGCAAAGGCGGGGAGACGATTAAGCAGCTGCAGGTGAGGGGGAAGGATGGAGGACAGAGGCTCCTTCCATCTCAAGAAAGTTCCCTTCCTGTGTGTGTGTCTCACACACTGCCTGCTTTACCAGTCTTTGTCCTCTTGGTCACGCCTGCCCCGGCGTGCACCAGCCCCAGAAAGTCCTGCCAAAGCCGAGCCCTGACAGTCAGTGTTGCTTGTGCAGGAGCGAGCTGGAGTGAAGATGATTTTAATTCAAGACGGTTCCCAGAACACAAACGTGGACAAACCTCTCCGGATCATTGGCGATCCTTACAAAGTGCAGGTGAGTGCACCCTGGGGTGGTGGGGGTTCTGGAAAAGTGAGGCCGGGCGGGTCTGCTGGGATCTGCATTTGTTGGAGATTTGTATGAACGAGCGTCAAGTGGAGAGGTTTTTAAGAGCGCTGACTTTGAAGTCAGCGCAGAACAAATGTTCTTGTGCTGAACTCTCCTTCCCGGCCTTCGGTACGTGAGGAAGTGGCCTAAACTCTGATCTTCCGTTTTCTTATCTGGAAAATGGGTGCTGGGCGTGCCTGCCTCTCAGGGTGGCAGATAATGAGCTCAGCACGCGTGTGTCGGGCCTTAGCTTAGGCCCCTGACCCCTCAGGACGGGGGAGACCCGGGGCTGGGGGGCAGCAGGACTCACCGTGTGCGCCGTGCCCTGGGTGTTGCAGCAAGCCTGCGAGATGGTGATGGACATCCTTCGGGAGCGTGACCAGGGCGGCTTCGGGGACCGGAACGAGTATGGATCCCGGATCGGCGGGGGCATTGATGTGAGTGCAGGCCTCCCGTGGCGGAGGGCTGTGGGGCACGGATGGCTCCTTTCGTGGCCATTGGGCAGCAGAGCTGCGGGGCCGGAACCCGGCTGACCCCTCTGCCTACCTCCCTCCTCAGGTGCCAGTGCCCAGGCATTCTGTCGGTGTGGTCATTGGCCGGAGCGGGGAGATGATCAAGAAGATCCAGAACGACGCCGGCGTGCGGATACAGTTCAAGCAAGGTCAGGGCCACGCCCAGGAGAGGCCGGGCGGTGTGGCTGTTGGCCAGTTCTGTCCTCTCAGGGTCACTTAGGGTCCCCTGTGGGCAGCCTGCACCGTGGTTGGTCTGTTCAGCCTCTTTGTGGTGCCTCGTTAGTCCTAGGCCATCAGGACATGCCTTGTCTACTTCTCCGTGGGACAGCCACGTGAGAGCCAGTGGTGGGCAGCCTGTCCAAGTCCAAAGGGAGTATGTTTTCCTCTCCCATTGGACCTCCCCTTCCCTCTCCCCACCAAGTGGCCCCTCCCTCAGGGCGGCCTGGATGCCCCGAGCTGAGTTGGATCCCTCTCCCCCCGCTCCGGGCTCCTGCCGGGCCCCAGGGAGAGTCTGGGGGGCAGGTCTGTCAGGGGAGTGGCCCTCTGTTACTTCTCAGAGGCTTGTTGCTCTGAGTCCTGTAAGATGCGTCGGGTAGTTCTGGGGGTGTCGAGTGCAGAAAGAAGCCTGGGCCGCCCCCTGCCGTAGCTGTTTGGTTTCCCTCTCTGGGGACGTGGGCCCGCCTGCCTCCTTCCCGGCTCCTCAGTACGTGGAGTGCGGTGAGAGGCGCTTGGAGTCTGAGGTGGTTCAGATACCCCACTTGGCACAGCGATGCTTTGGAGAGGCAGTGCTGCAAGGGTTTAGAGTTGTGCTTCTCTCGTAAATCTGTCTCTCTGCTCTCTGGGTGCTGGCCTCAGACGACGGGACGGGCCCCGAGAAGATAGCTCACATAATGGGGCCCCCGGACCGGTGCGAGCACGCAGCGCGGATCATCAATGACCTCCTCCAGAGCCTCAGGGTGGGTGAGGGCTGGTGGGGTCCCAGGGGGCTGGCCGGCCCGCCCAGGGAAGTCCCAGGGCCAGGCTGGCTTCCTGCCTTCACCCTCCATCTCCCTGTCTTGCAGAGTGGTCCTCCGGGCCCTCCAGGGGGTCCTGGCATGCCCCCGGGTGGCCGGGGCCGAGGAAGGGGCCAGGGCAACTGGGGCCCGCCTGGCGGGGAGATGACCTTTTCCATCCCCACTCATAAGTGCGGGCTGGTCATCGGCCGAGGTGAGTAGATCCCTCCACGCTCCGTCCCTCACCCACTCTCTCCTCCCACCCCTCTTCACTGTCTGCGGCCCCCCACAGGTGGTGAGAACGTGAAAGCCATAAACCAGCAGACGGGCGCCTTTGTAGAGATCTCCCGGCAGCTGCCGCCCAACGGGGACCCCAACTTCAAACTCTTCATCATCCGGGGCTCCCCGCAGCAGATTGACCACGCCAAGCAGCTCATCGAGGAGAAGATTGAGGTGGGCTCAGGGAGGCGCCGGGAGCCGGGGCTCGCCTCCTGTCTCCCTCCCCGCTGACCTTGTCCCGTTCTCCTTCAGGGTCCCCTCTGCCCAGTCGGACCAGGCCCCGGGGGACCAGGCCCTGCCGGCCCCATGGGGCCCTTCAACCCCGGCCCCTTCAATCAGGGGCCCCCCGGGGCTCCCCCTCAGTGAGTATTCTCTCGGCTTCCTGGGATGTAGGGGGTGGGGTCACCATGCTGGTGAGAAGAGCAGCAGGCCCCATTTCCATGCACTGCTAAGAGATCCATCCCGTCTTCTGGGCGTGCTGGTTGTACAGGCCCCAAACGTGACCCCGTCCAGCCTCCTGCCTCACAGGCGCCATTTTTAAAAGACACCCCAAGCGCTGATCCTATTCTTTTCCACCCTGTGTATAAATCCGGGCGTGTTGAATCTGGGGACTTGTGCATCCTTGGGCTGACACAGCCTGTGTCTCCTGCCTTGTCTGTCTCACGCCTTTCCCTGGGCCAGGGGCTCCACGCAGGCGGGGGTCTGGGCCTGGGCCCGCTTCCTGCAGCCGTCCCTGCCCCTCGAGGAGCGGCCCTGGCTCATGTGTTCCCTCTTGCTCCTCCTGCAGTGCCGGGGGCCCCCCTCCTCACCAGTACCCCCCCCCAGGGCTGGGGCAACACCTACCCCCAGTGGCAACCACCTGCTCCTCACGATCCAAGTAAGTAAGGCTGCCCGGGCGAGGCGCAGGACAGGCCTGGGCACCCAGTGGGGCCACAGGGCTGGCTGCCTGGACTCCACGCCTCAGGCCGCCTTCCCTCCTCCCGCAGACAAAGCCGCCGCGGCTGCCGCCGACCCCAATGCTGCCTGGGCCGCCTACTACTCACACTACTACCAGCAGCCCCCAGGCCCCGTGCCCGGCCCCGCGCCAGCCCCCGCGGCCCCGCCTGCCCAGGGCGAGCCCCCCCAGCCCCCACCTGCCGGCCAGTCAGACTACACTAAGGCCTGGGAAGAGTATTACAAGAAGATCGGTGAGTGTGGGGCCGCGGCAGGGGCTCCAGTCAGCAGGCGGCGGGAGGGCTGCGTCCGGGCTCTTCTCTGACCTCTCCGGCCCCTCCGCAGGCCAGCAGCCCCAGCAGCCCGGAGCGCCGCCACAGCAGGACTACACGAAGGCCTGGGAGGAGTACTACAAGAAGCAAGGTGAGCCGGGGGCCGCGGGGTGGGGCCGGCCCACTCTCGCCCAGCCGTCCTCACTCACCCTCTGCGCCCCCGCAGCTCAAGTGGCCACCGGAGGGGGTCCGGGAGCGCCCCCAGGCTCCCAGCCGGACTACAGTGCCGCCTGGGCCGAATATTACAGACAGCAGGCCGCTTACTACGGACAGACCCCAGGTCCCGGCGGCCCCCAGCCTCCACCCACACAGCAGGGACAGCAGCAGGCAAGTGGGAATTGCCACCCTCCTCCTCCTCCTTTTTCCTTCCAACCCCCGGCCACCGTCCATCCTGCCTTAGTGGGTAGCGCCGGCAATCCCTTCCCCTGCGGGGTGTGTCCTTGATGCCTGCAGCGGGGGCCGTGTGGCCAGAGGTCTCCGGGAGCCCCCACGAGCCGGGGGCAGTGTGCGCTGGGTCCAGAGGTTAAACGAAGAGGCCTCCCTCCGCCGGCCCGCTTGTTCCTGTGTACCGCTGTCGTGATGCTGGGGGAGAGCGGAGACAAACGCCGGGTGGAACTGTTGAACTGGTGGGTAGTCCTGGGGTGGGGGCGGGCCGTCGCTCCACCGTTGGTCGCCGTCCTGGCTGCTAACTCGCTCACTCAAAATCTGGCCACTTGGGAAGAAAACGGATCTGTTTTCCCCTCTTCTGCATTACTTTTGGTTTTTGTTCTTTTTAGTCTTTTATTTTTAAACCCATGATCTTTCCCCGGTGTCCAAGTGACTGTGTGTGTTGCAGGCGGCCCCACGTGGGTCAGCCCTGGCTCTGGCTGGTCATGGGGAGCCTGCCCAGGGGCCTGGCCCCGGGGCCCCGCGCTCCCCCGGCCTGGGCTCGGCCGCCTCTGCTCTCGCGCCCGCCTCTGTGTCCCGGTCTTGTCTGTGAAGTGGGCATGACGATCGCTGCCACCTTCCAACCTACCTCACAGGGGTGTTGTGGGGACTCCGTGATCTCTGAGATTGTTGATGTTGTGATGCGCCGGGAGCCGCCCGCTTCCTGAAGACGAAGGGCACCCTCCTCCCTCCAGACCCTGAGCGCGCTTCTCTCCTGCTCTCTCTCCCTCTCTCTCTCTCTGCGGCCCCGCTTCTCTCCTCCCTGCCTTGGTGTCCCTCTCTCTCCTCCATCAGGAGCCAGTCTGACTTCAGCCGACCCCCGGAGCACTTGACTAGACAGTTACAAACACATCCTTCCAGCCTGCGCTCGCACAGGCTCGGGAGGGGGCTTCCTGGCCCCTCCTCGCCACTGTCCCCTAGTCTCCTGCCCCCTCCTCCCCTTCCCGTAGTGACCAATTCCTATCTCTTCCCTCTCCGCAGGCTCAATGAATCGAATGAATGTGAACTTCTTCATCTGTGAAAATCTTTTATTATTTTTCCATTTTGTTCTGTTTGGGGGCTTTTTTTTGTTTCTTTTTTTTTTTTCCGTTTGGCGAGAGAGCGATGGCTGCCGTGGGGGGTGTGGGGAGCCCTCACTGTGAGTGGCGTGGGGGTCGCAGCACGGGCGACGCCGGGCTCTCGCTCTCTCGCTCATTCTGTGTGTCTCACATGCTTCTTTTCTTTCAAAATTGGGATCCTTCATGTTGAGCCAGCCATAGAAGATAGCGAGAACTAAAATCTCTGCAAAAAAAAAAAAGAAATTTTTAAAATAAAAAACACAGAAAGCAAAACAAAACCTATAAAATTATATATATATATATAAAAATCTCTATACGTCCCCAGCCTTCCTGAAACTGCCTTTTTCAGGGGAAAGCAATTCATTTTCTCCCTGCCACCCTCGGCCCTCTTCGTGTTTTTAAAATAAACTTTTAAAAAGGAAACAAAGTCACTCTTGCTATTTCTTTTTTTTTTTTTAGTTAGAGTTGGAACATTCCTTGGACCAGGTGTTTCTATTGCAGGAAAGCCCACCCCCCACCCCCCACCCCCAGTGAGCCCCTCGGCCTCTGCTCCTCCTCTCTCTCCTTCCGCCCTCGCTCGGCTCCCCTGCGGCCCTCCCGTCCCCCCCAGGACTGGTCTGTCGTGTTTCATCTGTTCAAGAGGACATTGAAAACAAATTGAGAACAAAACAAAAAACTTGTATGGCAGTTTTTACTTTTTATCGCTCGTTTTTAACTTCACAAATAAATGATAACAAAACCTCCCCGTGTCTGCTGGGTGCCGTCTCTCTCTCTCTCTCTCTCTCTCTCACTCTCTCTCCCTCCCTCCCTCCCTCCCTCCCTCCTCCTCCTGTAGAGTTTTGAAGCAGATGTTTGTTCTTTATAGATGTTGTAAAAGCCTGATAATGGTGATTGGAAATTACAAGCTTTGTGTTGTGTTTTTTTCTTTTTTTTTCTTTTTTTTTAAGAAAACAATTATAAGAGAAAATAGTTTTTTGCAGGCGCATTGTGCTTTCCTAACCACCCCCCCCCCTTTTTTTTGGTTAAATAAAGTGCTTTTTGTCTAAAACTGCGTGCTGGCCGCAGTTGTGTTCGTAAAGTTGAAGAGGAACAATGCTTGGCCGATGAAAGTGGGGTATGGTCCCCCAAAAACTTTGCCCTTGTGCTCTTGCCTTGCAGGAAGGGAATGGGCTGAGCCCCTGCGGTGCGGTCTCCCCCCACCCCGTTTATCCCTCTGGGAACTTGGGGAGCAAGGCACCCAGGGGGATCCCTGGGGACAGGTGTTCCCATGGATGCGGTCTGCCACACAGCAAACCCAGGCCGTGCCTCACGGGAGTCGGCCTGGCCTTGATCCGTGCCTGGCTGTGGCCTATTTCCTTAGCGAGCCTGAGGTGGAAACCTGGCATGTTCAAGGAAATGGTGCCAGGTGCAGTGCTTGGTGGCAGGCCACGGCCTCCCAAGGATGAGGATGGGAGACTGAACCGAGGGGCCACCTGAGCTGTCTCGCCCAGGGGTGGCATCTCGTGGCATACTGTGTGGGTGGAGTGTTCACTGTGGACTTGTGGTTGAATACCGAGGCTTAAAAATGAGGTTTCACGTTCAGAATCTGGGTGCCTGGGCCCATAGGCGGATATGGCAGCACCAAGCAGGAGGCAGCAACAGCCACCGCCTCTAGGTGGGGCCGTCCACAGCCTGTGACCTGCCCCTGTGGGGGTGTGTGTTGGTGCCGCGCCTTACAGTGGGCCCAGGAAGGGGGATGCTGTCACTCTGGGGTCCCCTCGCCAGACAGCCTACCTCACAGGCACTGCCCCCTTCTGAGCCTGTGCAGGTCCTGGGGTGAGGGGCAGGCAGGGCCCCCAGTGCCCTCCCGTATCACTGCAGGCTTTCCATGACAGAGCAGCACTTGGCAAAAATGTTTTCTGGAGCCTCTTCTGCCAAGATCTAGAGGAGGGGGAGGAAAGGGGTCAGTTCTGAGTCACAGCAGGGACCTTGTTCTCCACCCCTCTGACAAGGGAGAAAGCAGCTCACAGGCCTCTTTTTATTAAGTGCCTATAAAGAATCAGGAGGTGCAGTCCAGGGCCGAGCAAGCGAGGGGAGAGGGAGCGGGCTCAGGAAGGCTGCCACGCAAGGTTACGTGTGACTAGACAGCTGGTCACTCGGCCCCACGAGCTGTGTGGAGCTGCGGTCCCTCGGAACAGGCCACACGAGGGAGGAGTGTGCAGGGACTCGCCCACCGGCCCTTCCATCTCATCCTCGCTGGTTGAAGCTAGTTCCACGGGGCATCTGTCCCTCACTTTAGCCTCATCTCATGCTCCTACCTTCAGTCGGGGCTGGGAACATCACCAGAGTTGCCCATCTTCATAACAGTGAAAAGTACAGGAATTGGGTGGGTCACTAAGAATGAAGATATGCCTGCTTTCTACCTTGAGAAGCTATATGGCTGGATTGAATTGAGCTGTGGTTGACCAGTTGTCATAATCTTATGTTTTGTATATATGCCCTAAAATGCATTTAGTTTTGCAGTTTTGGAGCCAGGCATTCTGTTTAGACCTTAAATGTTGCCATAGCTGGGAGGCTGCAGCCTGAGCCCGGACTGCCTCATGGAGGAGATGGGATTCCCCTGGGCTGCTTAAGGGGGACTCGCTCCCCCAGGGCCAGGTACCTACGTTTCGGAGCAGGTTCTTCTGCTGGTAGAAGGTCAGGACGGGCTCACACAGGGTGTAGTGCGTCTCCAGGCGCTGGCGGATGGCCGACTCACAGTCATCCGCCCGGTGCTCCACCTGGCCCCGGCGCAGCGCCCTCTGGACCATCGTCTCCATGGAACAGTCAAACACGATGACCATGTTGGGGGCCCGGCCCACCTAGGCGTCCACGAAGGGGGCTGGATGAGGAAGAGGCTGGGCGCGGTGGCCCCGGGACTCCCCCAGAGATCAGGAATCTAGGATTGTATGGGCCGGGAAAGAAGAATCGGCCCCCTGGGTCTGTTTCCGAGTTCTCATTTTACTTGTTTATTTTTTGGATAGGTAGGACATGGGCAGAGCTCATAAGCCAAATTACACAAACGAGAAAGAGTGAAGAGTCTCCTCGCTGTCCCCAGCCGCCCAGTTGCACTCTCCTGGAGGCATCCAAGCTATCTGGTTCTTGTGTCTCCTTCAGCAGCTATTTTAGGCATATGATATACAAGCAAGCCCGGTTCTGATATGTTTCCTCCTTGTTTATACAAATGGTGAAGACACTGATTTGCACACGGTATAACTGGAGATGATTGCACACTGGCACCTGAGGAGGTTTCTGGTTTTTTTTTTTTTTTTTTGTGAGGAAGATCAGCCCTGAGCTAACATCCATGCTAATCCTCTTCTTTTTGCTGAGGAAGACCAGCTCTGAGCTAACATTTATTGCCAATCCTCCTTTTTTTCTCCCTTTTCTCCCCCAAAGCCCCAGTAGATAGTTGTATGTCATAGTTGCACATCCTTTTAGTTGCTGTATGTGGGACGTGGCCTCAGCATGGCCGGACAAGAGGTGGGTCGGTGGGCGCCCGGGATCTGAACCCGGGCCGCCAGCAGCGGAGCGCACACACTTAACCGCTAAGCCACGGGGCCGGCCCCTCTGGTTCTTTTTAACCACTATATAGTAGTCTGCTGTATGGATGTACCATAATTGACTTAACTAGTTCCTCGTTGATGGGTATTTAGATTGAAATACTCCTTTTAGGATGGATTGAAGCAGTTTTCTCTCGCCTTCCTCTTGCCCAGGGGAAGGTAAGAGTGTCCCCGGCTCACCATTGCCCATACCACCGATCTGCCTCCCTGACTGGCCCCACTTCAGGTACATATTCCTGGATCTCCATGGCTGCCCACTGCAGGCTCCACCTCCTCCTAGCTCCTCCAGAATGTCCTTGTAAAACAGAATCCAACAGCACATTAAAAAAGAAATCAAAGGGGCCGGCCCGGTGGCGTAGTGGTTAAGTTTGTGCACTCCTCTTCAGTGGCCTGGGGTTCACAGGTTCAGATCCCAGGCACAGACCCACGCACTGCTCATCAGGCCATGCTGTGGTGGCATGCCATATACAAAAATAGAGGAAGATGGGCAGAGATGTTAGCTCAGGGACAATCTTCCTCAGCAAAGAGAGGAGGATTGGCAATGGATGCTAGCTGAGGGCCAATCTTCCTCACAAAAAAAGAAAGAAAAGAAATCACAACCAAGTGGGATTCATCCCAGGAAAGCAAGGATGGTTTGATACAATTTATTCTAGTAACATCTTAAGAAAAAGTCACATGAGCATCCTCATAAACAAAGAAAGGGCAACTGACAAAATTCAGCAGGCATTCCTGATTTAGGGGGAAAAAAAACACTAGTAATTGATAAATATAGCATCAGCCAGCATCATACTTAATGGAAACTTGCTTTCCCACTAAAGTCAGGAACAAGAGAAAATTGCCCACTATTGCCACTGTGACTTGGTGTAAGGTATGAGAGGATTAGCTAACGCAAAGAGATGAAAGAGCAATTTGAGAAACCAGAACTGGAAAGATGGAGGTAAAACCATGTCTGTTTGTAAATAATGTGATTATATTTCTGGAAAACTCAAGAAAATCAACAAACTAGTACAGACTTGAGAGAATTTGATAAAGTAACTGGATATAGCATTAACATACAGAAGTCAATAGTCTACATGTATACAAAAGTCACCAGTTAGAAATAAAAAAGAAAGCCCCATTTACCACAGCAACAAAAATAAAGTATAAGCTACTCAGGGAAAACTTTTCCAAAAATGTGCAGTCTTAAGATCTTTAAGGAAAACTTAAATAAAATATTCCTGAGTGACTCAAAGGAGACTTGAACAAAAGGAAGATACAAATGGTCTTGGGTAGGAAGACTCAACATTATAAAAGAGCCAAGTTTTCCTAAATTAGTTTATAATTTCAATGTGATAACATATTTTTAGTGGAGTTGGGTTGATTCTAACATTCATATACAAAATAAACAAGCAGGAATGGCCAGGAGAACCTGGGCAGAGAATAAAGCCATGGGCAGTGGGGGCGGGGGAGGCGGCATTCAACCCTACCAGATATTAAAACCTAATACAGCCGCCATAATTAAAGCAGAGTGCACAAGCGGACAGACCGACCCCTGGAACAGAAGGGAAAGTCCAGAAATAGACCCGAGTGAATATGGAAAGTTGGTATATGGCTAGGGTGACATCACAAGTCAATGGAGAAAGGACAGACTTTTAACTAAAGGATGCTGGGAAAACTGGATCACAATTTGGAAAAAAAAATTGAATCATTACCTCATTCCAAAAATGAGGATAAGTTCCAAATAAGATCAGAGGTAACATGTAAGAAAGAAGACCATACAAGTACTAAAGTAACCACAGACGAATTCCCTTCTAACGTAGGACTGGAAAGATTGCAACCTGTATCGAAAATGGCTCATATCCCTAATATATAAAGAGTTCCTAAAAATCAAGAAGAAAAAGACCAACAGTTAGGGGAAAAAAATGAGCAAAAGATATCAAGAGTGAGTTCATAGAAAAAGAAATGAAAATGGCCCCTCAACTTTGGAAAAGATGCTCGGCCTCACTCATAGTCAGAGAAATGCCCATTTAAAACTACCTTGAAATACCGTTTCGTGCCTAAGCAGGGTGACACAAACCCAGAAGTTTGGCAGCATCCTTGTGGGTGTGGCTGTGAGGAAATGGACACTTTCATCTCTTGCTGGTGGCAATGCAGAATGAGGAGTGTGGTGCTATCTAGCAAAATAATCTATGCATTTCTCTTTAATCCAGCAATCCCACTCCTAAGAACCTATCCTACAGATGCCAGCAAAGATATGAGACGCCACGCAAAGGTTAGTTAGCGTGGCATTGGCTGTAATGGCAAAGGACTGCAAACTGCTTATCGTCTATCATTAAGTTGTCCAGCAACTTATCGTCCATGGGAGACGAGCTGTATAAACCATGGCACTGCCGCACGACGGAATACTAGTTGCAAAAAAGAACGAGGAAGACTCTTGATGCTGGTATGAGATCTTCAGGATACATTGTAAAGTTAAAAAAAAAAAAAGGGAAGATTAGTATATATGGAATGCTAGTTTTTGTGTGAGAAGGAGGGTCACACACACACACAGACACACGAACACACACACCTGCTTTATATTTGCAAAGAGAAACACCAGAACGGAAAATCAAAAACTAAAGAGAATGGTTGCATATGGGGAAAGGAGGGCACAGTTTGGGGTAGGTGGTGGATAGGGATGAATGGAAACAAGCTCTCTCTGGATATACATTTTTATGTGGCTTTGACTTTGGAATCATTAAATAATTTACAAATTCAAAAAAGCAGTCCCTAAATATCAAAAACCAAACTGAGGGGCTGGCCTGGTGGTGTAGTGGTTAAGTTTGCGCGGTCCGCTTTGGCGGCCTGGGTTTCACAGGTTCGGATCCCCGGCATGGACTTATGCACCACTTATCAAGCCACGCTGTGGCAGCGTCCCATATACAAACTAGAGGAAGACTGGCACAGATGTTAGCTCGGGGCCAATCTTCCTCACCAAAAAAAAAAACTGAAATGAATGTACCAACTGTGTGTCGATGTCATGCCATAACTACACAGAGAAAATAATTATTTCAAGCAACCTGGTGTTTTTATTATACATCCACAGTGAGATCTATTACAAGGAAAACCAGAGCTGCCAAGAAATCTTAAACTTCCTTCGGGAGTTTGATTCTTAGGAGTTAATACTGGCGTATTATTTGGAAACTATTTTGCGTCTAATGGAATAATGCAAATGCATGTGTTCATGGTTTTAGGAAGCAAAATTTTTCAGGAAAGAGAAGTAAAGACACTGAGATGTTAAGTATGAACTGGAAATAATCAGTATGAACTTGTGATTTTTTTTTTTTTTCCCTTTCAAAAGTGTGTGTTTCCTGGCTCTGTCCGCTGGAAAGGCCTGGAAACGTGAAAACACAAGAGCAGTGAGTAGCACGGGCACCCACATTGGACGGCGGGCTCCTTGGAGAAATGGCCAATTCTGGGACTGGGCAGGAAGTGTGAAAGGTCCGGGGATGGGAGGTCTTGGGCCAGAAAGCAAGACGACGGTGTGAAGTGGGGCTGTGTCCAGAAGGACACAGTGTCAGCATCTCCTCTGGGCCAAAGATGTGACAGCCTGAGCAACAGCAATAATAAAAACACTACAATTGATTGAAACCCATTAAATATATCGGAAGACCCACGGGTTTGTAATGAGAGACAACAAAAGAAAGGAAGACGAAATAACAAACTTCGCTGTCACCATCAGAGGTGACTAGGACATCAACTTCTTAGTCTGAAAACTGGCCACGAAAGGGAAGGAGTTAAGCATTCGTCCCACCCGTCTGGTAGGAACTGTATTTCAGGATAACCAAATAGCCCTAGTCGAGGAAGGAAAGTTCTTTAGGGAAGAATTCCAGCTAATCGATGTGGAAAAGATGGTCAGAAGAGAAAATTACAAATTCGCAACATCTAATGAAATAACTGATTCAGATCAGCAATGAATGAAACCATGAGATAAGAGGTTGATGGGGCATTTTAGAGCAGTCACTATCTGACCCTGTAGGGGTTTGCTAGGGCTGTCACAACAAAGTGCCACAGATCGGGTGACTCAACAGAAATTCTATTTTCCCTCAGTGCCGGAGGCTGGAAGTCCGAGATCGAGGTGGCGGCAGGGCTGGTTCCCTCTGAGGCCTCTCTCCTTGGCATGTAGACGGCCGCCTCCTCCCTGTGTCCTCACCTGGTCTCTCCTCTGTCATGTCTGTGTCCTCATCTCCTCTTGTTATAAGGACACCCATCATTGGATCAGAACCTGCCCTGATGACCTTCTTTAACTTAATCACCTCTTTAAAGACCCATCTCCAAATACAGTCACATTCTGAGCTCCTGGGGGTTAGGACTCCAACATATGAATTTGGAGGGACTCAATTCAGCCCATAGCAGACCCCTTTCTAAGAGTGTGACAGCCGGGCAGGTAGGAGCCTCCTGAAATTACGCAATACAAAAGTATCGAATCACAGCGCTCGACACCAGTTCGCACTGATTCATTGACCAGGGGAGGAACCAAACCATGGAGGAACAGAGAATGTCGTAGCCCCGCCATCGTCAGAACGGGACAGAAAATGAACTCAGCAAGCGCTGTGTTTCCCACCTTCTCGTGTCCACCACCTGGATCCCAGTGAACATTCAGAAACCTGATTCCTCTTCAATAACACATTTGAACACATTTAAAAAATAAACCGACCACAGCAAACACACAACTAAGCATTATTATGCCTCACATCACCGCCTACGAAGTGCACTTGAAAAATGGAATTTGAGTCCTGAAGCTGACTCGAGACACACTACCAATTTACAGGAAATACAGAGGAGAGAGGAACATGGTAAGAAATACTTTGCAATCAGCAGAATCCACACTATGCAAAATAAAGACAACCAAAAATTTGGTTTCTTCAATAAATAAAATTGCAAGGAAAAAAAAGACAGAGATGGAAGGAGCACGTCACCTATAGATGCAAAGGAACGTCGGAGACACAGCCGCCAATGGCAGTGGGTCACCCTTACTTAAATTCTGAGGAAAACAAGATGTAAGGAGACAAATTTTGAGATGTTCACGGAAGTTTGAATATTGATGGGTTATTTGATGACATGAAGGATATTAAGTTGTGCTAACGGAAGTGTTATGATTTTACAAAAGTTCATCCTTTAGAACTATATATTCAAATGTTTATGGCTAAAAAAACACAAAATGTATAGAACCACAATCTAAATACACTTGTAGTTAACGTTCAGTGTACAGGGTAAATGAGGGATGGAGGGAGACAAGTTAAATAATACCATGAGGGGATGGCCTGGTGGCGTAGTGGTTAAGTTTGCACACTCTGCTTCGGTGGCCCGGGGTTCGCAGGTTCAGATCCCAGGCGTGAACCTACACACCGCTCATCAAGCCATGCTGTGGCAGCGTCCCACATACAAAGTAGAGGAAGACTGGCACAGATGTTAGCTCAGGGCCAAACTTCCTCACCAAAAATTAAAAAAAAAAAATACCATGAGGAAAGAAGCACGTGGAAAGATCCCAAACGTGAGACTTTGTACAGGATAATTGATCCAGAATTTCAACGTGTCAAGGGCAGGAGGAAGCAAGCCGGGAGGACTGCCTGTCTTGGGTTAGAAGAGACCTAGCAAGGCATGGACCTCATTTGACTCCTAAATCTAACCAACTTGAAATCAAAGAGACATTTTTCAGACAGTGGGAAAATGTGAATGTGGACTGAGCATCAATTGGTCTCAAGGGATTCATGTTCATCACCCCGGATGCAGTGGGATGAGGAAACAGTGGGATTCGGGATATCCTTCAAAACACATCCTCGGCAATCGCGACCAGACGCCTTGGCATGGATAACGCAAGCGTGGCCAGGCCATGATAATGGTTTGATCTGGGTGTGTGGAGATTCCTGAGACCAGTCCAATTTTGTGCGGGTTTGAAACGTGGCATCGCAGAAATACCAAAGATTTCCTTGCTGGCATTCCGCTCAGGAAGGATTAAGCCCACACGAATACCACAGACACCTCTCTTTCCTGGCGAGGACGGCCACCCGGGTGTCTCCATTGTCTCCCGTGCTTCCAAGTGCGAGGCTTTGCGGGGCAAACGTTCATCGATTGACTTCAGTGGAAGTTTTCCAGACTACCTTTCTGTTCACAGCCAGCGCTGTTAAGACTCTGAATTCCACCAACTTCCTTTTTGTACTTTTTTTTTTTTTTTAAAGGCAATGATAACACTTTGGTAGGTGGAACGTGAACGTTACTTGCGTGGAGGAAACTGTAAAAACAAATACCAACAGCCGGGTTCTGATACTGGACAACGTGCGAATAAGATGCTCCCACCAGGGGGAGCTAGGTGGGTGCAAGGGGACCTCTTGCCCACCTTGGCAATTTCCTGTGAGGCTCTGATTAATAAAAAGTTTTCAAAAATACGTAATTATTTGAAAATGTTCTTCTGTGAACCCCCTAAAATCATCTTTTGTCCCTCGATGCAGGTGACACTTAAGGAGAAACATTGGCCCAGATAAATGGGCCTCGTGTCCCTGGGCGTCATAGGGAGACTGTTCATGGATGCTCCAAGGCCGTCCAACCTGATTGGAATAATTGGAGCTGCCCGTGCATTGTCTGGTCCTCCCCACCACCCCTTGAGCGCAGTGCTTCCTGGGGGGCTTTCAGTGTATTTGTTAGACATGCACGGTCCGCCACGGGCCAGGCCAGGCTCTCAACAAACAGCCACGGGCCTCGCTGCCCGGAGCTTGTGTTCTTAGGACAGGGGCAGAGGTGCCTGATGCAGTCTCGGAAACAGACGTGAAACTGTCACGGGAGTAAGTTCCACCCCCATCAGGAGATGCTTGTAGCATTTCTGTCTGCGCTCGTGGAAGATGGGGAAACTGAGGCTCAGAGGGCCCCACCCGTTTGTGCAGTCTGTGTGCGGATGGAGAAAGTGGCCGAGTGTGATTGGAGCCCCAGTCTCAGTGGCTCCAAAGCCAGTGCCTGAACGAGGCCCGCCCACCTCCCACCGGGCAGGGGCCAACCTCAGGGATCCTTGCCTTCTTGGGCCTTGGTTTCCCTGTCTGCAAAATGGCGTCATTGGTCTCCCGGGAATGGCAAGGTGACGTCCAACCTGGGCTTCTTGTGAATTTCTGTATGTTGGCCCCCAAAAGCCCACCCGTGGTGTTTTGAGTGTATGTGGAGAGAGCAGGAGTAGAAAAGGGAGGAATTCCTAGGTACTGTGTTCTTGTGCACGGAGATTTCTGTTCTGGAGTTCCAGCCTCAAGCCAGACCCATTGCACCAACCCACACCAAAGATGGCCTAAAACAGCCGCATGAGCCCAGTGGGATCAGGGGTGAAGGGCCCAGCTGGGAGGCTCTGGGGACGCCTTCCAACTCAGACGCTGGACAGACCCTAAGGCAGGGGCCACCACAAACTCAAAGGCCTACCGGGGCCAGGTGGGTCTCAGACATCTAGAAAATTCTCCGCAAAGAAAACCCACTCTCGGGCCAGCCCGGTGGCGCAAGCGGTTAAGTGTGCGCGCTCCGCTGCGGCGGCCCGGGGTTCGCTGGTTTGGATCCCGGGCGCTCACTGACGCACTGCTTGGCAAGCCATGCTGTGGCGGCGTCCCATATAAAGTGGAGGAAGATGGGCACAGATGTTAGCCCAGGGCCAGTCTTCCTCAGCAAAAAAAAAGAGGAGGATTGGCGGATGTTAGCACAGGGCTGATCTCCTCACAGAAAAAAATAAAATAAAATAAAGAAAACCCACTCTCGTAACACAGAGCCCCATTTTCTTTCATGTTCTCACTCTGGCAGCCACACGGGTACGAGGGGAAAGCATGCGTTCTGTTCCTCTTAGCATGAAACCACAATGCAAGCAAGATCCTAAATGGTGGAGGATGCTGGGCCTCTGTGAGGGAGGAACTGGGCGTAGGGGGACCACGGTGAGGCAGAGGGGGTATACCCCCTCCACAGTGGAACGGTGGCATGGTTAAAATTGGGGGCTCACAGCCTGACCGCCCGGGCCTAAGTCCTGCCTCCACCTCCTAAACTGTGTGACTCTGGGCAAGCTCCCCAACCCCTCTTTGAAAAAGCGGGGTGCTAACAGTGCGAGACACGTGCTTCTGGAATGTTCCGGAAGATCAGAGTTCATCCGTGCCATGTGTCGAGAACAGCACTGGGCTCGGTAAAAAGCTCGGGATGAGTTCACGCTGCTGTTGCCATGGGGACGTGCAGGCCCCGTGCTGCCAAGTCAGGCAGTTTTCAAGAGAAGCTGAGAGTTTTATGTGGCATCTCCCGATTTTTGAAGGTTGGCCACTAACTTTAAAAAAAAAAGTGTTCAACGCTGCAGAGCGCCTACCTTAGGCCAGGCGCTGGCCCAGGGCGGACGAGGACTAGAAAAATCCACGAGCCCGGCCTTTGCCCTGGGAGGTCCCAGACCAGGAGAGGGAGCCCGTTATCTTCATCACAATGAGCTGGACAGAATGGCTTCAATGGAAGTGGGGACAACGGGCAGGGCCCCACCCACCCATGGGGCCCCAGCCCCGGTGACCTTTGTCTGACTCCCTCAATGCACCTGGACTTCCCTGAAGGCACTTCCCCTCCAATCCAGCCATTTCCAGAAAAGCCCGGAGGCCTGCAGACTGCCAGTTTCTCTCTTCCTGCTCAGCCATGTCCAGACACTCCAGTCATGGCTGTTCGGGTGCCCGGACCGGCCTTTTCCTAAAGTCAGCGTGGCTGACGTGTAACAATAACCTGAAGAAATTCACTCTGACTTGCCCAGCGCCGGCTGGCTCCTCCTTCATCGCTCAGTTGGCCGATGTCCCCGCTTCAAGGGGGCCGCATGGACCATCCAAACTGAAACAGCCCACTCGCGTCCCCCCAGGACGGCATTCTGTCTTCCGTTCTTCCCTGCGCTAACCGCTGCCAGAAATTTCTGTTTTGTTTTGCACATCACGTATTGCTCGGTGCCTGTCTATTGGCATCCTAAGACCAGGGCCTGAGTCTGTCTCATGAACTCTCAAGGACATAGTCTGTTCTCAAGGACTATTTGGGGACAGGTGGTTGAATAAATAGATGATTGAATAACTATATTCCATCTTTATGGACCAGAAATGATGCTAAATCCACCTGCTTCTCAGTGAGCAGTTTATCTACCAGGTGCCAGGAACTGTGCAGGAAGACATTAAAATGACTTTGTCCCTGCCTTCAGCTCACCAGCCACTCACCCCGGGTTCTAGAAGCTTCCAACAATCTCCTGACTGTCCCTTGATAATAGAAAACTCCATTTCCCTCTTGTCATCTCCTCTCTCCTGAGTCTCACCCCTTCTGATCCCCAGCCACGGTGGGGAGGGAGGAACAGCTTCCTCACACACTTTGGGGTCACTCACAATGCGCTCGAACTCCTTGGCCTGCGTCAGCTCCCGGGGGAAGCCGTCGATGAGGAAGCCCCGGCTCTCCGGGCAGGACAACATGTTGTCGCTGATCAGATCTAGAATGACACCCTGGGAAGGAAAGGGGTGGCCGGATTCAGCACCCGGGGGCCCTCGCCTACGCCGTCACCTCGGCCAGTCCTCTTGCTCAGTCTGGACCTCAGGTGAGTTAGGGGAAACACAAGCCCTGCCTAGCACCCGGGATTCTGAATGTGCTCTGATCCCCAGGGGCCTCCGGAAGCGCTTCTGAGAACTGGGCACAGCGACCGTCTTCTGGGTGGGTGTCCAGCATGTGCCAGGCCTGCTGGTCTCATTTATTCATTACTACCACCTGACAGGTAGGCACTGGGTTGACTTAATTTTACAAGTGAGGAAAGGGGTGCAGAAGGGGAATGATATCTATGTCCAGAGTCACAAAGGGAATAAATACTAGCTAATTTTATTGAGCGCTTCTTAAATGCCAGGCAGTCTGCCAAGTGCTTTATAGGAATGATGTGATCCAACCCTCACCACTACAGACTTTTGCTGTGGGTCCATCTGGTGTCCCATTTGACAGCTGAGGACACCGAGGCTCAGCCCAGCAAAGCAGTGGGCAGGCCAGGAGCCACGGCTCCCACAGGGCCTTCCCAGGAAGTTTGTCCCCACATACCCGGTTCTTGCCTCTGCCCCTGCACCCTGGGCTCTCACCGTGGGCACCAGGAGCCCCCGCAGCATGATGTCACGGATCTTCTGGCCCCGCCGGGTGCCACACTGGGCCTCCTGCCGCAGCAGCTGGCCCAGCCCCACGTGGCAGAAGCCATACTTGGTCGCCATGTTCTTACACTGCGTCCCTTTGCCACAGCCTGGGCCGCCCATCACGAAGACGATCAGGGGAGACTTGAGGATGTCTGCGGAGCCCGGGGAAGAGGGAGAAGGGTTGGTGCCTGTAGGGGCCAGCAGGCGCTGATGTGACTGTGTGCACTGCTCAGTGCGTGTCCTTGGGTGACAGTGGACACAGGTCTGCAGGTATACCCACTTCTGCCCTAAGGTGGCATCCGGGGGTGCACATCCACGCCCAATGGTATATCCAGGCATGTCGTGCATTAGTGCTGCTGCAGGTTGCTGTGGAGAAGGATGTGAACCTGAGCAGGCCGGGCCCTTTGCACACAGCATTTCCTTGAAGCACGGCAGTGACTCTATCACCCCATTTACAGTTGAGAAACTGAGGCTCAGAGGGGGGCGGGGACTTGCCCATTCCCGATTCATCCTATACGACCCTCCCTTTCCTTCACTCCGGTCCAGTCCCAGTGGCCTCCTTTCTGTCTCTTGAACTTGCCCAATTCATCCCTCCCCTGCTGTTCCCTGCACCCAGAAGTGCCTGCCCCAGGGCCTTCAGGCCGCAGCTCACCCATCAGGCCTTTTCTAAGCTCTCTCTAAAGAACCTCCCACCCTATGATTCCCTGTCTCAGAACCCCATTTCCTCTACAGCAACAGCCACGATCAGTATTGATTTGCCTGTTTACTCGTTGTTTGTCTCCCCAGCCAGACCCTATACTCCATGAGGACAAGGACTATTTCTGTCTCGCTTCTCCCTATATTACTAGTAGTTGGCACAGTTCCTGACATAGAGTAGTGGGTGAGGAATAAATGTCCACGGCTATCAGACACGTCTATGGAGTGCCATAGTTTATAGTGCAATTCTGGTGTCTTGCTTCCAGCCCCCTTTGCTTAACCAACTCCTGTACATCCCGCAGGGCCCTGCTTAAACCTCCCCTCTTCCCTGAGCCCTCAGAGCCGGCTGCTCTTTCGCTGTGGCAGTCCTGTTCCCTCCTGGGTTGTAGATACCATTTTCTGAGACTGTCTCCTCCACTACACTGTAACCTCCAAGAGGAGAGGAAGCTGGTTTGATATAGCCACCGCGGAGCGCCCAGAAACTAGCACAGAAGGCGCTCCAGTAGATCAATGAATGGCTGATCCGTGAGCATGCGCAGTTGTGTTACTACCACGGTGGGGACGGGAGGGGGAGCGTGTGCACATCTGGACTTGGGGGATGGGGTACCAGGACCTCCCTCCTGCCCTCCACAGCCTCCTTCTCTTCCCCGCAGTAAGCCAGCCACCCCCGCGATGTTACCCTTCTCCTGGGGCCTCAGGGACCTGCCCATCTGGGGCAGCTTGGACTTGCAAAGACCCATCCCGCCAGCGGCCCGTGGGGTGGTCGCGCCCCATCCCCACCCAGTCCCTGACCTCTCCCGGCTCAGCTCAACGTCACAAGGGCCCCTGGCCCGATCATTTAGTGAGATGATGGGGGCCCCCGGGGCAGGGGGAGGAAATGAACCTCGAAGAGGTTCAGGTGGTGGAGCGGCGGCTCGAAGCAGCAGAGAAGGCCTCAGTTGCTATGGTGACGCGGCCTCTTTGGACTCACTTCCGGAGTGGGGAGGCGCATGCGCACGGCGCCCGAGAGGCCGCGAGGAGGGCCAGTTTCTCCCTCCCGTCCCGGGAGGCCCCGCGGTCCTTGAGTGATGACGTCACGGGGAAGGCGTTCCCACACGTCGCGATTAGATTGACGGCGCTATATATAGAGGTCAGCGACAGAAGGCGCTTCCTGTAGCTCAGAGTCGCCCTGGGCTTACCGTTTTGAAAAGGGACAGGGGGGATACATGACAGTGAGTCGAGGGGTCCACGACCGCGGAGGAGGTTGCCATCGCGACGCGGCCCGCGGGAGAGTTTCGCTTCCGGGTTAGGCGGCGGCGCAGGCGCAGACGCGGCAGGAGCTGACGGCCCACGGGGCTCCGCTTCCGGGTAGATTTTCCCAGGATCGGCGGCTTCTCGGGCTCGGGCTCCTCGATCGCGGCCAGAGAGCCGACACCGCGCGGGCGGCTTCCCCGGGACTGAGGGACGCGGACCCCGGGGGAGGCCAGAAGGACCCGGATCGGGCTGGACCCGAGCCACAGACCGTCGCCCATGGCGGCCCTCGTGAGTACGCGGCGGGGATCGGGGGTCCCGGCGGCGGCCTCTGGGGCCCCGCGCTCACCGTCCCGCCTGCTCTCCCCGCAGGGCCCCGGCAGCCAGAATGTCACCGAGTATGTCGTTCGCGTTCCCAAGTAAGTCCTTGACCACATCTCCCAGTCCCCGCAAAAAAGCGATTAAACCTGCCTGAGCCTTTAGGCGGCCCGGCACCGCCTGCGATCCTCCCTCCGGACCGGCGCGACCTGAGGGCGGGGCTGGGGTGGAGCTGAGGCCTCTCTGGTTTTTGAACGGAATGAAAGAATGAATGAGTAGCTTAATACGCAGTACGATGCAGCCCCGTGGCCTAGCATTTCCTCTGCCAGGAATGCGTTTTCCCCAACAGTGACTGTACTGGGGGGATTCTTGTGGATCCTACAAAACCCAGTTCCAGTATTTTCCTCCTCCTCCAGGAAGCATTCCCTGCCTGCCCTCCCCCCTCCCCAGCTCAGAGGTCCCGATTATCCCCACATATTGCGTGCCCCCGAGTCTTTGTCCTTCCTTCTGCTCTTCTTCTGCATGGGTTTGGGAGAGTAGGATCCAGCTTCCCTGACCGACTGGGAACCTCTGGGGTCTTTTGTGGGTCCCCAGCATTGCCTGGCACAAAAGGCTGAGCCCGGGAGGGTTTGTTGAACGAATGATTGATTGACTGACTAAGCACTACCTCTTCTTGCCCACTCCAGAAACACAACTAAAAAATATAATATCATGGCCTTCAATGCAGCCGATAAAGTCAACTTCGCGACTTGGAACCAGGTAAGTCCCGGTTCTAAGGGCGAGAGAGAACCCAATCCTGGACTTGGTGGTTGTAATAGTTGCTTCGTGGTAATAGTAACTAAGGCTTAGTTTCCTCAGCTCTCCCTTAGTGGAGGTAAAATGATGACTAAGACCCAGGCTGGGCTGCTGGGCATCCCTGGAGTAGGATTTGTCGGGCCCCACAGGAGGCCTTCTCCTCAAAGGAGAACATTTAGAAGTTGTGCCCACTGGGGGGCATTTTTGGCCTAAATTTATCGGGGCAAGAGAGGGGGCTGCATTCTACAGATGGTCTCAGAGGCCCCGTTGTCAGAGGCTCTAGAAAGGACTTTGGAAGCTGTCTTAGTCCGTCCATGCTGCTATAACAGAATACCAGAGCCTGGGTGGCTTGTCAACAACAGAAATTTATTGCTCGCAGTTCTGGAGGCTGGAAGTCCCAGATCAAGGTGCCAGCAGATTTGGTGTCTGGTGAGGGCGTGCTTCTTGGTTCATAGCTGGCGCCTTTTTGCTGTGTCCTCACATGGCAGAAGGGGCAAGGGAGCTCTCTGGGGTCCTCTTATAAGGGCACTAATCCCATTCACAAGGGCTCCGCCCTCAGGACTTAGCACCTCCCAAAGACCCCACCCCCAATACAATTATATTGGGGGTTAGGTTTCAACATGTGCATTTTGGGGCGACACAAACATTCAGTCTATAGCAGAAGCCGGGTTTTAAGCAGGGAAGTCGTAAAGTGATCTGGCTGCCGTGGGGTCGAGGGCACATGAAGGGAGAACAGGGCTGGAGGCGACGGCTCTGGTCCAGGTGAGCGATGATGGGCCTGGAGCTAACGGAGGTTGTCAGAAGTGGTTGGATTCCAGCGTGTTCTGGAAGTGGAGCCAACAGGGTTTGTTGATGGATTGGATGTTGAGGGGTGAGGGCCAGAGCAGAATTCCAGACGATTCCATTTACTGAAATGGAAGAGCCTGGGGACAGTGCAGTTTGGACGGAGTGTTTGAGAATTCAGTGCTAGACATCTTATAGTCAAGCTGCTCGTTAGACCTCAAGGAGGAGACAGTAAGTTGGATACATGAGTTGGGAGACTGGGGTGGAGGATCTGGGTATTTGGGGTGGCATCTAAAGCCACAGAGACTGAACCTGCTTGGCAGAGGAGTTGACCAGAAGTCTGAAGACGGCGGCTTCGGACCCTCCCGCAGTTGAGTGACTCCTAGTGCTCATCTTGTTTGTGAGCACAGTCCTGTCTTTCGACTATTTTAAAACATCGCCTCTTGGGGCCAGCCCTGTGGCCTAGTGGTTAAGTTTGGCAGCCCAGGTTCGGTTCCCAGGCGTGGACCTACACCACTTGTCAGCAGCCATGCTGTGGTGGCAACCCACATACAAAATAGACGAAGGTTGAAACAGATGTTAGCTCAGGGTGAATCTTCCTCTGCAAGAAAAAAAAAATATTGCCTCATCCAGTTGAGCCAGTGAGAGGCGATAGCAACCTGCCAGTGTGGACACGCCAGCTGCACACACGTTCATACACAAACTAACACACTTTTACCCTCTCCCCCAAGCCCTGGCCTGGCCTACGTTGTCCAAAGAGGGTACAGTGTTTCCAAATCCCTGATCACTCAGTGAGGGGACATTCTCCATCACTGATCATCCGAGAGACATAACCCACCCATTGGGGGCACCCTGCCCCCCAACACTCTTCACCAAGAGGAAGAACTTGATAAATACCCTGGGAACATACCAGCCCTTGCCCCTCATCCAGCAGGAGAGCCCCCACCATCCCTGAGGACCCAGGGGAGTATATCCTCCCATCACTCACTGGCCCCTTGGAGGGGCCGTGCCCTGTGTCACCAGTCACCTTGAGGATGTCCCTGAGTAGTTATCACCTTGCAAGACACGTGACGTCCCAGCCACTGCTAACTCAGGGGGTTACACATATTCTTTTCCCTGATCTTGGGAGGCATCTCTCCATCTAATCACCCCTTGTTTTTATCACCCAGGGGTCACACCCCTTAAAAATCTAATCATGGAGATACATCCCCTAAAGTTCTCATTGTCTGAGGGGCACACTCCCTGAAAAACTAAGGCGGGGCTACATTCCGGTAAAAAACTCATCTGCTGGGATTGACACCCCTTTGTCACTAATCACTATGAGGGAGGGGGTGGGTACAGCTGTCTAAACACTTATCAGTCCCCCAATAGTCATTTGTCACCCACAGGCAACATTGTGGCAGAAACCCCGTCCAAACGCGTTCTTGCAGCAACCATCGCCTGAGACCCTCCCCTGGGCTGACGGTGAACAGGCCAGGCAGGGCCTCTGCCCTCTGAGGGTTACTGCCTTCAGGAGACCAGGCCTGTTAGCCCCCCTGTTTTAATGAGGCACATCCTGGGGTGGCTCCCTGAAAAGTGTGGGAAGTACACTGTGAGTCCTCGTGTCCCTACAAGGGTCCTTATGCTAGCCTCAGGATGGATAGCTGGGCTGGGTATTAAATTCTAGCTTGGTAACCATTTTCCCTCCAATTTTGAAGGCTTTTTCCCACTGTCCTCCAGCTTCTGGTGTTGCTTTAGAGGGTCTCTCACATCCTCATTCGTGATCCTTTATATCAGGAGTCAGCAAGCTTTTTTTTAAGGGCCAGCTAATAATTACGTTCAGCTTTGTCAGCCAGACAGTCTCGATTGCAATTACTCAACTCTGCCATTAGACTTCTGTAAATGAATGGGTGCAGCTGCGTGCCGATAAAACTTCATTTACAGAAACAGGTGGCCAGCCCAGGGGCCATAGTTCCCCCTGCCTTCCTGGAACCTTGTAGGGTCTGTTTCTCCTAGTGGTCTGAAATCTCTCGACCGTGGGAAAGAACGTGGGTCGTCTTGCCTGCTTCAGTTAATGTCTTGGTCATTGTTCCATACGGCCGCCACCTTTTTTTTTGGCTGCACTGTATTCAATTGTGTGGAGGAACCCCAGTGTATTTAAGCAGTCCCCAGTTGATGTGCGTTTAGATTCACTTCCAGTCTTTGGCCACCACAAGCAGTGCAGCAGGAAATAACCTTGTGGGTATGTCATTTCATCTTCCCCTGTTTGAAGGAGGGGTGAGCAGTACGTGCATTTTAAAATTTCACATCTGCCGCTCAATTGCGGAGATCGCAATTTGGAAAAGCCTCAGCCTTAACTCTTCATTTGGAAATAAGTACAAAGTGTCGGAGAGCAAAAAGTGACATAGTACAAGGCATACTCATCTCCCTTCGCCCAGGTTCACCGGGTGCCTTTTTGCCCAGCAGGAAGTTGGCTTTGACTGTCTGCAGCTCGGCATGGGGGGGTCGAGGGTGTTCTTGGTGGGGGGCACGGCCCACGCAAAGGCAGGCCCCCCGATGAGAGGTTTTGCCTCCTGCTCCCCCATCCCATCCCCCCAGGCCCGGCTGGAGCGTGACCTGAGCAACAAGAAGATTTACCAGGAGGAGGAAATGCCCGAGTCGGGCGCGGGCAGCGAGTTCAACCGCAAGCTTCGGGAGGAGGCTCGCAGGAAGAAGTACGGCATCGTCCTCAAGGAGTTCCGGCTGGAGGACCAGCCCTGGGTGCTCCGCGTCAACGGCAAATCAGGCAGGAAGTAGGTGGCGGCGGCGGGGGCTGGCCTGCGTCCCCCTCACGCCCTCACTCTGCTGGGGGACCTCTCTGAACTTCGATGTCTCACCTGCACCGCGCAGGTGACAGCACGTCCCACCTCGTAGGGTCTTATTTGCAAAGACGAACGGAGTAGGTGATTGTTCTGGAGCTCTGAGGGCCAGGATGCAGGAAGCCTGGATGCCCACACAGCAGGGGGCCACCCAGGGCCCCGGGGGTCATGAGGATTGGGAGGACACAGGTTGAGTGGATGGAGGGCGCGCCAGGCAGAACAGTGCGCACAAAGGCACGAAATGGCCTGCTGAGCTCTGGAGACTGTCACCGCGCGTGACAGTGAGAGAGGGCGGGTGGATCGCGCAGGGCAGTGGATGCCAGGATGTAGCTGCTCTGCAGGTGGGCTGGGGGAGCCTTGAAGGTTGTGGGCAGGGAAGGGGCACTCAGTAAGATTGCCTGGACTTTTGGGGCAGAAGAGGGTGAGGGTGGAGGCCAGGAGGAGGCTGGCAGTGGTTCAAGACTGAGGAGTCTGATCGCAGGGTCCATGCTCTTCATGGCTCATCTAACAGTCCTCCCAGAGAGGACCATGATGCTCTGCGAGGTGGGGAGTGCTGGCCCTGCTCTCCAGATGCAGAAATCGAGCCTCAGACAGGTGAAGGGCCAGCCCGAGGCCTCCCAGCCTCAGATTTTATTCAGAGAACCCAGGTGGCCCTGGAGAGGGGGCAGGTCTGGGGGCTCGGGCGGGCCAGGGCTGGTCCCAAGGGCCAGGCTGTGACGAGGGCTCCCTGCAGGTTCAAGGGCATAAAGAAGGGAGGCGTGACAGAGAACACATCCTACTACATCTTCACCCAGTGTCCCGACGGGGCCTTCGAGGCCTTCCCCGTGCACAACTGGTACAACTTCACGCCGCTGGCCCGGCACCGCACGCTCACCGCCGAGGAGGCCGAGGAGGAGTGGGAGAGGTGAGGGAGCCTGGGTGGGGCCAGGAGGGAGGCAGGACGCTGACATTGTCATCTCTCAGATTCCCCAGCGGGGAGCCAAAATGATTAGATATGGAGCACATAACCATAGCTTTGTGCCCCTGGGAGCTGGGGACTCAGTGGTGACCAAGCCAGGCCCCACCAGACCCTCAGGGAGCTCCCAGCCACTGGGGAGACAGACATGAAATCATCGGGGACGTACAGGGCAGTGTGAGAGCCGGGGAGGTGGTGGCTGAGCTGAGCCCTAGAGCAGGAATTGGCAGAGCAGGGTGGGGTCTCCCTGGCCTGCTTGGCTGCCCCCACACAGGAGGTTGCTCAGCTGGATCAACTGCAGGTAAAATACACAATAACATAAAATGTGCCATTTTAACCATTTTTAAGTCTATAATTCAGTGGTTATGTACACTCACAATGTCATACAACCATCCCCACTATCTGTCTCCAGAACTTTCTCATCTTCCCAAACTGAGACTCTGTCCCCATGAAGCACTGACTCCCCTCCCCTCCCCCAGCCCCTGGCCCCACCATCCACTTTCTGTCTCTGTGGCTGTGACTCCTCTAGGGGCCTCCTGTGAGGGGGTCACACAGTGTCTGTCCTTCTGTGTCTGGCTCATGTCGCTGAGCATCACGTCCTCAAGGTCCATCTGTGTAGCACGTATCACTGCTTCATTTCTTTTTTTTAAAAAAAAAATTAAAAAATTTTTTAATTGTAGTAAAAAACATAAAATGTCCCATCATAACCATTTTTAAGTATACCATTCAGTAGTGTTAAGTACATTCACGTTCTTGTGCAAAAGAGCTTCATTCCTTTTCACACTACCCATGAATTTTTGCTTATGCTTCTAGATACAATGCTAAGAGTCTCATTAAATGCAGTCACATGTGTAAAACCTTCCATCACCACAGTAAGTGGAAACACTTGTCATAAAAAAGAAGGCCCCCATAACTCCAGTAAAAACAGACGGACGTGAATACGTCGCAGCCGGTTTCTGTTGCCTGAGAAAGGCCCTGAGCCCAGGGGGGTGCTGGGACGCGAGCATCACACCAAGGCCTTCACCTTGAGGGACTCGGGGCAGACAGGGAACTAAAGAAGGGCCAGCTCTCCCCGTGTGACTTCAGGGTGCTCCATGTCACATGCGTGAGTCCCCTGGGTGAGATCACCCCTCACGTCACTTGAGTCGGAGGTGCAGGGAGGAGGCCCGGCTCCTGGAGGAGGGCCCTGAGCCAGGCCCGTTGTCAGCCCCCCCTGCGTCCCCCGCCCCTGCCTGCAGGAGGAACAAAGTCCTGAACCACTTCAGCATCATGCAGCAGCGGCGGCTCAAGGACCAGGACCAGGACGAGGAGGACGAGGAGAAGGAGAAGCGCAGCCGTAAGAAGGCCAGCGAGCTGCGCATCCACGACCTGGAGGACGACCTGGAGATGTCATCCGACGACAGCGAGGCCAGCGGCGAGGAGGGTGAGGCCGGGCAGAGCTCCCAGGGCGGCGGGCGGTGTCGGTACGGCCCCCTGGTTCGTGCCCACGTAGTAATTTACGAAGGTGGCTGAGTGAGGACACGGAGAGGTTAACACCACTGAAGGAAAAGTTTCGTGACTCACGGTTCCCCTGGAAACGAGGGCACGGCACCCGCAGGGCCACGTGGGGAAGCACCAGAGCTGGTAGCAGGCAGACAGGAGCAGCAGGAAGGCCTCGGCCACGGCCTCTATCGGGGTTTCTGCAGGACAGGCACAGCAGAGCAGGGTGAACAGCTGGGGATCAGCACTTTGAATAATTCTGGTGGGCTCCAGGCTGCAGGGCTGTCCCCAGTTGTCCCGTACCTGGCCCTGGGGTGATTTAGGGCGGGGATAGTGGCCCTGAGTGTGGGAGTTAGAGAAGGGGGTGTTCAGGGGTATAGAGTCGGGATGGGTTGTTGGTTTTCGCATGAGAGGTGCGCCCCTCGGCGAGCCCTTTGCCTTCTCTAAAAATTAGCTAGTCTCCTGAGTCGGCAAGGCCCCCAAGGTGTCCAAATGTCATGGAGTACACAAAGCATGATGAGCCCTCTCCACTCCCCAGGCGGCAGAGCCCCCAAGGCCAAGAAGAAGGCACCGCCCGGCAAGGCGGGCAGGAAGAAGAAAAAGAAAAAGGGGTCGGATGACGAGGCCTTTGAGGACAGTGATGATGGGGACTTCGAGGGCCAGGAGGTGGACTACATGTCCGACGGCTCCAGGTGAGGCAGGCGGGAGGCGGGTGTAAGACCCTGGGCCGGCCTGGCGGACGTGCCCACTCACCCTCTGCCCGCTCTCTGTCTTACAGCAGCTCCCAGGAGGAGCTGGAGGGCAAGCCCAAGGTCCCCCAGCAGGAGGAGGGCCCCAAGGGCGTCGACGAGCAGAGCGAGAGCAGCGAGGAGAGCGAGGAGGAGAAGCCGCCTGAGGAGGAGAAGGAGGAGGAGGAGGAGAAGAAGGCGCCCACGCCTCAGGAGAAGAAGCGGAGGAAAGGTGGGCTCGGCGTTCGAGGCTCCAGGCCCCATCTCCTCCCTCCCAGACCCCGTTTACCTGATAGCGCTGAGGGTGGGCGCGGGGCTCTCTGTCCTGACGCCCCACCTGTGGCCCCGTGCAGATAGCAGCGACGAGTCGGAGAGCTCGGAGGAGAGTGACATCGACAGTGAGGCCTCCTCGGCCCTCTTCATGGCGGTACGGCCCAGCCCGGGGCGGGGGGCGGATGGGGTGTCTCCTTCCAGACTCACATCCCCAGCCTCGATCTCACAGAAGAAGAAGACGCCCCCCAAGAGGGAGCGGAAGCCGTCAGGAGGCAGCTCGCGGGGCAACAGCCGGCCCAGCACGCCCAGCACAGAGAGCGCCAACACCTCCTCTACCCTGCGGGCGGCCGCCAACAAGCTGGAGCAGGGTGAGTGGCCTTCCGGTCCCCTTGACCCCACCACGACCTCTTGACCTCTGTCCTTGATCTTCAGCATCGGGAATGAGGCCAGATCGGGGCAGAAGCCTGTCTGCCCCTGAGCCCCTTGCACCCATAATCCTGGCACCGCCCGGCTGGGGGTCCCCCAGGGGTTCAGCCTCCCAGCCCCAAGACTCAGCCCTGCCCCTGCTCCCACAGGGAAGCGGACGAGTGACACGCCGACGGCCAAGCGGTTGAGGCTGGACACCGGGCCGCAGAGCCTGTCCGGGAAGTCGACCCCCCAGCCCCAGTCCGGGAAGTCGACCCCCAGCAGCGGGTAAGTTGGCGGGGACGGCAGGGGCCGGGCTGGGGCACAGGGAGGGCCTCGCTGACGCCCACCTCCCCCACCCTCCACTCGGCCCCTCAGGGACGTGCAGGTGACCGAGGAGGCTGTGCGCCGCTACCTGACGCGGAAGCCCATGACCACCAAGGACCTGCTGAAGAAGTTCCAGACCAAGAAGACAGGGCTGAGCAGCGAGCAGACCGTCAACGTGCTGGCCCAGATCCTCAAGCGCCTCAACCCCGAGCGCAAGATGATCAACGACAAGATGCACTTCTCCCTCAAGGAGTGAGGGCCCAGCCCAGCCACCCGCCAGTAAACAGGCTCGAGTCTCCAGAACTTTCTGGCGCTTCAATTCCACACACTCGCCGCCACGTGTCCCACGGCCCGTCTCTCACTCGCCTCCCTGAATCCCAGGACCCCCCAGCATTATCAATTCTGGAGAAACCTAAGCAGTTTTCTCCTCAGTTTACATCTCTCATCCTCTCTGGTTCCTCCTTCTGGAACCTTCCGACGCCTCTCAGAACTATTCCTCGCCTTATCCCTCAACCTCTGCCACGTTGACTGAGCCTCTGCCACACGCTGGCTGATTTCCTCAGCTCTGTCTTCCATCTCGCCAGCTCTCTCTCCAGCTGTGGCTCCTCCACCACTAACCCATTAAGTGCAGGCTCACCTCGCAGATATCGTGGGTTCAGGTCCAGACCACCGCAATAAAGCAAATATCGCAATAATGCGAGTCACACGACTTTTTTGGTGTCCCAGCGCATATAAAAGTTACATTTATACTGTAGTTTTTGCAGTGTGCAGTAACATTATGTCTTAAAAACAATGTACGTACCTTAATTAAGAAATCCTTTATGGCTGAAAAATGCTAACCGTCATCTGAGCCTTCAGCAAGTTGTAATCTTTTTGCTGGAGGTGGGTCTTGTAAAAAATGCAACATCCAGGGGCCGGGCCGGTGGTGTAGCTGTTAGCTTTGCGTACTCTGCTTTGGCGGCCTGGGATGCTCAGGTTCGGATCCCGGGCGTGGACATACCCATTGCCTATCAAGCCGTGCTGTGGCGGCGTCCCACATACAAAGTGGAGGAAGATGGGCACGGGTGTTAGCCCAGGGCCAGTCTTCCTCAGCAAAAAGAGGAGGATTGGCAGATGTTAGCTCACGGCTGATCTGCCTCACACACACACCAAAAATAACATCTGCAAAGCGCAATAAAATGAGGTCTTCCTGTACTTAGTTTCAATGACTATTTTCCAGTTCTCGAAGTCATCTCTGTTGTTTTTCAGATCGGCTGGTCTGTTTTGACAGTGTCTTGCCCCTTCTGTTCCTGATCCCTTCTTTCACGTTTTTATCTTCAGCATCCCTGTCTTATAGTCTCTGCCAGACACTTGTAGTACCCAAAGCTCACAGACAGGTATCGTTTGACTCCCTTTCGTGATGGATTCTTGTACTTTGTAATTTTGGACGGGGGACTCCTGTCTGGCTTGGGGGCTCTATCTGCAGGACTCCTGGGCGGTCTGTTTTGCAGGCAGCTCCTTCCAGATCGTTTTTGCCTTGCTCCTGCCAGATGCCCCAGGAGTCCCAGCCTGAGCCTGTTTGAGGTGTGGTTCTCAGCTTCCGGGCCCTGTCTCTGTGTGGCCACAAACTCCCAGACCCCTTTGTTGCTGATGTTGGCATCTGGGTCCTCCCTAGTTTTCAGCTTTCCAGTGATGTTTCTGGAGCTTCCTTTATTTTCTTACAAGTCGGTTATGCATTTACTTTATCCAGTTTTGCTAGGTGTTCTGTAGCCGGAGAGCTTTTTGGGTTCGTGCACAGTAACGTTGCTGGAAGCTGAATTTGGCAGCACGAGCTACTTTTGAACCCCTGTTCCGAGCAATCCAGCTGGGGGCCGGATGTCAGGCTTCCCTCTTGCCCGTGGCTGGAAACGGCAGGTGGAAACATCCCCACCCCGTTCCACAGGCCCTTGGCTGCCGAGCGGGGATGCCTGAGATGTCAGGCTAATTCCTAGGAATGTCCCAGGGCAGTCCAGCGTCCCTCCCCATCCTTCCGCCAGGCCATTTTGGGGACAGCAGGAATGAAGCCCTCGCCCCTTGCCCTGGCAGTTTCCCTACTGCCCTTCCTGCCATGTGGACCACAGTCTAAGGACTCCCCACCAGGCCAGGCCACACGCCCTCGCGGTTGGGAGCAGGAGCCTTATATTCAGCAGGACCTGGGTTCAAATCCCGGGTGTTTTTCCTAATTCTAGGTCTTTGAACAAGTGACTTTTTTTGGTCTGAAAGTCATCTTAATAAGTACTGCAGTGAAAACCACCACACCAAAATTATCGAAGCAATCCGCTGGGGATGGAGTTTCAGTCATTTCCAGCCTTTTGCTGAAACAAAATCTGCGTAGGATGAGTCCGCGAAGGTTTCCTGGGTCAAAGGGACGTGATTGGCAGTGTTATCAGCCAATGCTCAGCTGTGACCAATTTACCCTCCTGCCCACAGCACAGGTGGGGGGCTGGGGGGCCTGTGTCCCACTTGCACACTCGGCTGTGTGGAAGCGAACTTGTTTTTTTTTTTTTTTGCTGAGGAAGATTCGCCCTGAGCTAACATCTGTGCCAGTCCTCCTCTATGTTTGTGTGGGTTGCCACCACAGCATGGCTGATGAGTGTTGTAGGTCTCCGCCCCGGATCTGAACCTGCGAACCTGGGCCACCGAAGCGGAGTGTGCCAAACGTAACCACCACACCAGGGGGCCAGCCCCCCCGAACTTTCTGATTTTTGCCACTCTTGCATGCAGAGCCTCATCTGAGTTTGAACCCAGTCTCATCTGCGTGAGATCAAGCATCTCTTCAAATGCACATAAGCTGTTTGTATTTCCTCGGCCTCAAAAACTCTCACAAGTTCCTCAGTGCCTGGCACTGTGTTAACATGAAACGCGTGTCTGCCTGTCCTCAGAACTCCGTGTGGCGGGACTCTGATTATCCCCCTTCACAGGTGAGGGATGGAGGCTCGCTTCCCCGGGTCACGGGGCCGGGCGTAGAAGTCCCCAGAACATGCTGCTGCCCCCAAGACCCAGTGGGGCTCAACCTGCCCTCCCGCCCTGATACTCTTTGACCCCAGGATGGGGCTGGATCCCAGGGGCCCTCAGGTTGGCCTTCTAGAGACAGGAGTCCCTGCAAGGTGAGCTTCCCGCCCCCTGTGTCCCAGCTCTTGGCTGTCCCCAGGCCTCACCCTTTTCCTGTTTTGACGCTGGCCCAGCCCAGCCCGGAGACAGGGGCATGATAGCTTAATCCTCCAGGAGGGGCCATGATGGAGGATTCTGTCAGCTCACCCACCTGCCAACCTGCCTCTTCCCTGCACACATGACCACTCCACCTGGTGCACGACGCAGGGTCTCCTGAGCCCCAGCACCCTGCCTGAGTGGGCAGAGTCCCCCCGTGGGAGTCCCTCATCTCTCCCTCCAGACAGCAGGTGGGGTGGGCGCTCCAGGTGCCCGCCCTGTGTTCAGCCCTGGCTGCCGCCGCCACACTCGTAAATCAGGGGGCGGAGGGGGTGTCGGAAATGGGCCTGTGGAATGTCTGGATGAGGTGGGGGGGCCTTTAACTCTTAGAAGCACGGGGTGTGGGCCTGCCTGGCCCCAAAGATGCAGGAGATGAGCTGGCGTGGGACATGGGGGGCCTCGTCCCCGTGCAGTGGCCGGCAGCGAAGAGGTTATTTCTTCAGCCCAGGCAGAGGATAAATTGAGGGCTCGGGGCGTCCCCATCCTCAGGACCTGCCCGTCAGAATGGCCACAGGAAGCGTCGTGCTCGGCTCTCTGCTGCTTCTGCTGCTGCAGCTGGGCCTCGGCGGGGACCCTGGTGCTCGGGGGGCTCCAGTGGCGGAGGGAGAGCTCCTGTCTGAGCCAGCGGCAAAGAGAGGGACCCCAAAGCCACAGCTGGGTAAGGACCCCCAGGACCCTGCGTGACTCCCCAACTCCTTCCTGCCTCGACTCTGCCCGCTGTCAGCTGCCCCTTGTCCCCCCCAGGTGCCCGCCTGCGCCGAGCCTCGGCCAGCCCGTGCCAGCTGTGGAGCCTGTCCCTGCCCGTGGCAGAGCTGGGCCTGGGCTACACGTCGGAGGAGACGGTCATCTTCCGCTACTGTGCTGGCAGCTGTCCCCGCGGCGCCCGCACCCAGCACGGCGTGACGCTGGCCAGGCTCCGGGGCCAGGGCCGAGCCCACGGTGGGCCCTGCTGCCAGCCCACCCGCTATGCCGATGTGGCCTTCCTCGATGACCGCCACCGCTGGCAGCGGCTGCCCCAGCTCTCGGCGGCTGCCTGCGGCTGCGGTGGCTGAGGATGCCCGGCCTGGGGCCCTGCAGCCGCAAGAGGAGCTCTGCTGACCTATTTATTGCAGATCTGGACGCCGAGAAGACGAGACGGGGAGGTGGGCTGGGGCCGCCAGCAAGGAGCACAATAAAGAAAATTGCTCCTGCAGCCTCGTGACTGTGTGTTCAGCCAGGATGTGCCTGAACCCTGCCACCTTAGCTCCCGAGGGTGGGCAGGTGGGGTCCTGGGCTTCCCTGCAGATCTCAGCCCCGGCAAACAGCCAGTGCAAGGAAGGCCAGCTTGTGCATTGTCCAACTTTATTCACAAACTCGGTGTCTCTGAGAAGCTGGGGAAGGGCCTGGGCATCAGCAGGCTGGGGGTGGCTGCCCCAGCCCCTCTGGTCCTATCCCCTCAGGGAGGGAGCGGCAGATCACAGAGATGCGTCGGCCCCGGGGAACCCGACGCTCCCCAAAGAAGGACTCTTCGTCCCGAAGGATCTCGTGGGAGAAGTCGTAACGGGCTGAGCCCCTGCAAGAGAAAACAGAGGCTGTGGCTGGGTGGGGTGAGGGCAGCCCCTAATCCAGGCCAACTGCCCACCGTGGGGGGAATGGTAGTGCTGGCTGTGAGGTCTGAATGGGAGATGCTCAAAGCGCTGGCTGCGCGTCTGACACATTACTGGTGGGGGTGCTCCCTGGCTGGGCAGTACCTAAGGATGTACAGGGAGCCTGGCTCCAGCAAGAGTTCCAGCCACTCGCCCGGCTCCTGGGTGTGGACCAGCCGCATCACGCTGGGAGACAGCAGGGACAGGCCGGCGATGGTGGCTCCACAGAACTGGAAGAGGGGGCATGGTGGCAGGTCAGGCTCTGGCCTGCCTGGCCGGCCCATCCCCCCAGCTAGGAGCTCCAAGGCGCTGGCCTCTGCCCACCTTGACGCTGTCCACGTGCGGCTTGATGTAGCCCTGAGGTTCCAGGTCCAGCACGTGCACAGGGGACAGCAGGGTCTGGCCAGGGCCAAACGCGGCCGCCTGCACGCGCTGCAGGATGGCCCGGCTTGCCTCCGACCAGCGCGACTTCTCTGTCTCTCGGAAGCCGTGGATGGCCTGCACAGAGAGCTCAGGTCAAGCCTGGAATCTCCCAGGGGCAACAGGGAAACGGAGGCACGCGGCGCCGGGGGATGCAGAGCAAAAGGGCTGGTTTTCCCAGCTGACCCTTGACCTCACCCTCAACTCACAGCCTTGGTCCTATCTACCCCACGATCCTGGGTCTCAGATCTAGCTCCGGCCTCAGTCCTTTGCACCCATCCTCAGGCTCCAATTCAGATCCTGCCCCCAGTGCTGGCTCCGCCCCAATATTCACGTCTGTCTCAGTCTCCACCCACAACCTGATCCCACCCAACTCCCCTGTCTCCGCCCCCAACAGGTGACCCTCCCTCATCTTGCTCCACACCTGTTTCCACCCCTAACCTCTGTCCTGTCCCCCAAACATCCCTCAGTTCCAGGTCCTGCCTCCAGTTATGGCCCTGCCCTCATCTCCAAAGCGCTCTCCCTGGTCCCGAGGCTCCCCTCCGCCCACCCACCCCACGGGACTTCAAGACTCCGCCCCATTCCCCAGGTTCCGCCCCCAGCCGTAGCCCCGCCCCATCCCGGCGCTTTATTCCCTGTCCCCGCCCCTAACACCACAGGCCCCGCCCCCGCCGTAGCCCCGCCCCACAGCTCCCTGATCTAGGAATAGCCCTCATCGTAGCCCCTCCCTATCCCAGAGTGCCCTCCTGTCCCCCCGCTAATACCACAGGCCCCGCCTCCGCCGTAGCCCCGCCCCTACAGCTCCCTGATCTAGATACCGCCCTCATTGTGGCCCCGCCCCATCCCAGAGCGCCACTCCCGTCCCCGCCCCTGCCGTCCAAGGCCCCGCCCCCGCCGTGGCTCCGCCCCCGACGCCCCCTCCCCCCCCCGCTGCTGGCCTCACCGCGTCCCAGTGATCGTATTCGTAGCGGCGGCGGCGCAGCTCGGGCTCCAGCTCCCGGCTCAATGTCTCCTCCTCGGCTGCGCTCAGGAAGCCGGGCCGCACCACGGCCGCGTCCTGCAGGCGGCTCAGCACGGCCGGGCCCGAGCCCCGCACCCAGCCCGACCCAGACAGCGTCCGCAGAGCCAGCCGCCCAGTACCGGCCATAGCCCCGGAGCCGGGTCCTGGGAGTGGCCGGGGTCAGGGCAACGCCCCCGCCTCAGAGCCATTGGCTGGGGCTGCGCCGAGTCCCTGCAGCGATTGGCTCTCCTCAGAGTCCCGCCTCTCGCTCAAGGCTACTGGTTGCTCCTGGGCTCGTCCTCTCAAGCTATTGGCTCCCCGCAAAGCCCGCCTCCTCTCTCGCGCTACTGGGCGCCATTACCACAATAACTTAGACTATTGGCTGTGCCGCAAGTCCGTCCTCCAGGGGGCGGAGGCGGGTGGGGGCAGGCGAAGACAGTTTTGGCCTGGGGTCAGAGGTCGGGGGTCATAGAAGGATTTGGGCCAGGGCCGAGATTATGGAGTCGGCAAGGGCTAGAGGTTAAGGGTAGAGTACAGTCAGGCTGAGATGAAGGGGTCAAGGGTACAGGGGTCAGGAGAGTCACGTCAAGGCCACGATTATGGGGTGGGGCCAAGTTTGTGGAGTTGGGGGTTGCGGTCAAAGGTCAAAGCGAGGTCTTTCACCTCTGCCGGATCATTCCCACCCGCGTACAGACAGGCTGGCTCCCATCTTACAAACAAGATATAAACAAAAAAACCTCTTCCTGTAACAGTAGCGTTGGCGTGTCATCATTTTGCAGCCCTTACTGCAATATTAGTGGATCCAGACAAGGATTCTCACGGGCTCCTAACGTCACGAAAGCAAGCATACACCCTTGGCTAAGAGGTCACTTGCCAAAAAGTGGAAACTGAATGGGATCCGACTCTCTTTTTGTATATATTTAAAATTGTCCAGAATGAAAAGTTCAACCATGTGTAACTGATGAACATAGCCAAATAAAATAGTCCACTGAATTAAAAAAAAAAAAAAAACACTGACCCCAATTCTCCCTCCAGGCACAGCCCCATGTTCTCTGCTCTCCTTTACAGCAACATTCCTCGAAGCACTTGTCTAGCTCCAATATTTCCCTCCCCTTCTCTCTGGGTCCGCTCCAATCTGGCTTTTGGCCCCCACAGCACCGAAAGTGATCTTATTTAAGGCCACTAGTGACTTCCACCCTGCCAGATCCAACAGCCAGTTCTCAGCCTGCCGGCTAATTCATCGACATCCTGACGTCTCCTACATTTTAATTCCCAGCGCTGACCCCAGACTTACCCGTCCCCTGGGATGTCTGAGGCACGTCAAACATCAAATGTCCAACTCCTGATCCCAGCCCCCAAACCTGCTCCTCCCCCCGCCAGCCTTCGCATCTCAATGAATAGCTCTCCATTTTCCCTACCTGCTTTGGGCCAAAATCTTGGAGTTTGGGGAGATTACGTTTTCTCTCAAATCTCTCGTCCATCTGTCAGCCCTGCCTTTAAAACCTGGCTGGAATCCGACCTCTTCTCGCCACCTGGCAGGGGCCATCAGCCTCCATCTGGATTATTCCAACAGTCTCCTAACTGGTCTCCAGGTTTCTGGGCTTGCTGCAGAAACTCCTCTCACCTCTCCGTGGAAGCCATGGTCATGCTTCTTTTCCTTCCTCTTCTCACAACTCTTCGTGGCTCATCTCCCTCCTTGCTAAGACCTGCCAAGTCTTTTAAGACCCATCCTCCTCCTCTTTCTGCTCGCATCTTCTCCACTCTGCCCCTCTCACTCCACTCCAGCCACCCCAGGCTCCTCGTGGTCCACCCATGTGCCAGGCACAGTCCTGCCCCAGGGCCTTTGCACTCGCCCTGGCTGATCTGTCCCAAGATAGCAACCTAGCTCCCTCCCTCACCTCCTGCAGTCTTTGCTCAAATGTCACCTTCTCAGCAAAGCCTTCTCTGGTTACCCCATCTAAAACTAAGAATCACAAGAATAAGTTCCTAGAGGACGGGAATTTTTGTGTTTTCTTCACATTATGTCGCAGCCTCTAGAACAGTGCCTGGAATATTGTACTTGCTCAACAGAGTGCGTTGAAGTTAGGGAGTTGAAGGTCAGAGCCTCGGGGTCAGTTCGAGAACAGAGGGGGACTCTTGGAAGGGCAGGCGCATGCGTGCCGTGGCGGAGCAGAGAGGGAAGGCGCCACAGACGGGGAGCAAAGACTACAAAGATTTAATTTAAAATCACAGTGTCTCAGCCAGGATACCCGCCCTCAGGGGCAGGCACCCCCAAATCCAGAGTTCCTCAAGGGGCTCAGCAGCGAGGGGTGGGCGGGGCTGCAGCAGCAGCGTCTGGCTGGCACGTGGCCCCTCAACTTTCATCGGGAGGAGAGGTCCAGCTCTCAGGCGCTTGCTGGGGCAGGTTGGGCCACCGCCGCCCCCACGGGCTCCTTCTGCACCAGCTCCGGCTCGTCCTCCCCGTCCTGGGGAGGGTGCACCAGAACCTTATCTAAGATGCCAAACTCCTGGGCCTCCATGGGGCTCATGTAGCGGTCCCTCTCCATGGCCGACTCTGCGGGGGAAGCGAGAGGCGGCACGCGTGTGGTTAAGAGGGGAGACCTGGGGCCAGGTCTGGGTCCCCGTTCAGCGACTTCTTCTCTGTGTCACCTTGGCTTTCCCCGCTCTATGCCTCAGTTTCCCCATCAGTAAAATACCTATTTCAATTTTTTTTTTTTTAACTTGTTATGATGTATAATCCACATCCAGGAAGGACACAGATCGTAAGTGGATGGTGCGATGAATTTCAGACTGAATATATGGCCAGCACCCAGATCAAGAAGGGTGACGGGCAGACCTCCCCCCAGAGACCTCGCTGGGGCCCACTTCAGTCGCTAACTCCTCCCGCCCAAGAGGAACCACCATCCTAACAGTGGCCTAATGGCACAGGTGACCGTGGACTGTCCCCTCTCGCTGCTGCTATACAGCATTCCACTGTCTGAATAAACCGCCACTCTTTCCACTGCTGATGGGCATTTGGGTATTCTCCAGTTTGCGGCTTGTCCAAACAGGATTGCCCGTCTGCATCTTTGGTGGACGGAAGCAGTCAATGCTCTCCGTTACATGCCACGCAGGGAACCACAGCATCTTTTGGCAATCGCGCCCAACAGCTTTCCGGAGTGGCTGGACCACCCCCACTCCCGCCTGCGACAGAAAAGCATTCCCGCTGCCCCACATCCTCGACGGCATTTGGTGGTGTCAGTATTTTATATCTGAGCCCTTCTGGCGCACTGAAATGCTATCTCAGGGGGCCTTCATTTGCCTTTCCCTAATAACGAATGATGTTTTAATTAAGCATCCTCACTGAAGATGGTGAGCATCTCTTCTTATGTTTCTGGGCCATTGGGAATATTCTTTGTTGAAGACCCTGCTCAAAACTTTCGACCTATTTTAATGAAGTTTTTGAGAGGGTTCTGTGAATTGGGCTTTTTAAAAGGCTTAGAGTAGGGGTTCTCGATGGGGGGTGATTCTGCCCCTCCAGGGAACCCTGGGCGATGTTTGGAGACGGTTTTGGTTGTCACAAGTGGAGGATGCTAGTGGGACCTAAAGGGTGGGGGCCGGGGATGCTGTTCAACATCCTACAATGCACAGGACGGCCCCCACGACAGAGAATGATCCGACCCCAAGTGCTGAGGTCCAGAGGCCCTGGGCGAGCACATGGCCTGGCACGGAGCTCCGTGGGGGTCTGCCGGGGGCAGGGCACTCACCGATAACCTGCAGGCTCTGCTTGGTGTGCTTGGCGTAGATGCTATAGAGCTGCTTCTTGAGTTTCATGATCTCCTCTGCCTGGATGGCGATGTCTGTGGCTTGGCCCTGGGGGACGTCCCAAGGGAGGGGACAGGAAGGAGAAGGTTTGAATCAGTGTCTCCCCGAGAGGCTGGAGATGGGGACTTGGGAGCCCCCGGGGCTTCAGGCTGCCAGTTTTCAGGCTGGTGGGACAAGGCTCTGCGAGTCCCTCCACATCCTGGGTTCACCCTCACCGCCACCACGAAGGCTTCCTGTATTAACTATATATCTGCTTCTGGGGCTTTGCTGCCTGGAAGGAACCGCCCCTCCCAGGGCTAGCTAATTCTCAGAGGTAGCAAATAGCTCGCCCACGAGGACACCTTTCACATGCAAGCCAGCCAATCCAGAGCCCACACGGCCATACCTCCTTTATGGGGCCCTCACACTCAGGGCCACTCTCCCCTGCCCTGATCACCCCAGGGCCAGGTGCCAGACAGCTAGGAGCAGCCCCTATGCCCCAGAGCCTGCTGGAATTATTCAAATAAGCCCATCTGAAGTCTGCTTATCTTGCCTCGTCTGTTCTTCACAGAAGAAACCACAATAAAGGCTCCTGCTCACGTTCCCCCTCCCTCTGCCCCCTGACCCTCTGTGGGGCTTCCCCATGTGGCCCTGCCTGGTGCACTGTGCCCCCTCCTGTTGGGATCTGTGGGTGACAACCTGTCTTTTCAATGGCAGTTGTCTCCTGATATTATTCACCACTGCTGAATAATAATAAACCTACATTTTAAAAGACTGACACCCCCACGTGACTTCCGCCCAGTCAGTCCGTCTCTCTAGACCCCGTGCCCCATCCCCGAAGTGGCTCGCAGGGCCTGGCACTCACCCGGGCGCCCCCCGAGGGCTGGTGGATCATGATGCGGGAGTTGGGGAGCGAGTGGCGCATGCCCGGGGTGCCGGCGGCGAGAAGCAGGGAACCCATGCTGGCAGCCTGGCCCACGCACCACGTGCAGATGGGGTTGAGGATGTACTGCATCGTGTCGTAGATGGCCAGGCCCGAGGTAACCACACCGCCTGCAGGTGGGGGCGCGCGTGAGGGGCTGGGCCAGCTCCTCCCACCATCCTTTCCCTGTGGCAGCCCCTGCAACCCTTTAAAGGCAGAGATCTACAAATACCTCCTGGGGTAGGGAGGTGACAGAAACAGCTGACGCGGGCCAGGTGGCGGGACAATGAGAGCACGTGCTCCAGAGTGAGCTAACCATTGGCACACGTGCCCGTGGGCCAGGGGCACCAGATCTGCCACATTTTCAAGAGAAACTAGAAACCGGGAGAGTGTGGTGGCTGACAAGGAAGGTTCTGGAGCCAGCCTGCCTGGGGATGACCTCTAGCTGGGCAATTTATCCTCGGTGTGACCTCGGGCAAGTTACCCAGCCTCTGGGAGCCACGGTGTCTCCTCCGAGATGGGAGATAACTGAAAGGTACCTACCAATCAAAATGGCAGGTTCAGCCACCCGTTCGTGAATCTCAACTTAAAAGCAAGGAACAGGCGGCTTTTGGAGGTTTCAAGACACTTTGGGGGTTCTGAAGGAAGCTCTGCACCCATTATTTCCCCAGAGAGAGAACGTCCCTGACTGGGGGGTGTTGGTCCCCTGAGTCACCCAGGGCGCCCAGGAAGGCCCCGCTCACCAGGGCTGTTGATGTACATGTGGATGGGCTTCTTGTTGCTCTCGGATTGCAGGAACAGCAGCTGCGCGATGACCAGGCTGGCCACGCTGTCATCGATCTGCAAGTGGGGAGGGCAGGGGTGTCCCCAGATGGGGGAGTGGGAGAAGGCTAAGGGAGGCAGTTATGGGGTGTCTGGGGAGGAGTCAGGGAACCAGGATGAGGGTCAGAGCCCAAGGAAGATGAGTCGTTAAGAATTCAGGACCCAGGAGGGATGCAGTGGGGGGTGGTCGGGATCCAGGGGGTTGGAGGCACAGGAAGGGGGGAGTCAGGGGGCTCAGGGCCCGGGAAGGGAAGGGGTCTGGAGGGCTGGGGAGAGGGATCACTGCTGAGGGAGGGAGTCAGAGATCAGGAAGGGAGAAGCAGGGGGTATGAAGCCCGGGGGGTGGTGGTGGTGGTGCAGGGGGCTGGTGTGGGAAGTCAGAGGGCTTAGGTGCCCAGGAAGGGGGGTGTCAGGCTGCGACCAGAGCCGAGCCGAGGGAGGAACGTCCAAGTGGAAAGGTCAGGGGTCAAGGGGGTTGGAGGAGGAGGGGCGCCTGGGGTCGCGCAGGCGCAGGGGAGGATCGGGGCGCGGTGGGCTCACCGGACCCATGACGCACACGATGCGCTCCCGCAGCAGCCGCGAGTAGATGTCATAGGCGCGCTCGCCGCGACCCTGCGGAGGAAGATGGGGGTGAGGGTCAGGGGCCGCCCGTGCCCTGAGCCCCGACCCCGCGACCCCAGGCCGGGTCCCGGCGCGGCCGGTCTACCGTCTGCTCCACCACGATGGGAATGAGCGGGAGAGCCCGGGCCGCCGTGGCGTGCACGCTCCGCCGCAGGGCCAGGCCGCTCTCGGGCGTCCGCTGCGGGGGCAAGCGGGCGGCGAGGCGCGGCCCCAGCGCGGGGCACCTGCCTGCCGCCACCCGGGCCCCCCCCACCAATACTCCCGGCCACATCCCTCCGCACGTCCGTCCCGGCTCCCGTCCGATGGCGGAACTACAACTCCCGGCGTGCTTTGCGCGCACGGCGCTTGCTCACTAGGCCGCCCACTTCCGGGCCGGTGGGCGGGCACATTTAGAGGCGGGGCGAGGTCGGGGGCGGAGCCAGAGCCTGGCGTGGAGCCCGGGCAGAGCGGAACTTTGAGAGCCGCAAGTTCTAGTCTTGTTCCCGACGAACTCGACCTTCTTTATTTTAACAGCCAGCTCCGTTGTGCCCACTGGGCCCTGGCCTCAACGAGCTTCCAGCTTAGTGGGGCCGACTCCTACCGAGACCTTCCCATCCATCTGTGGCTGCGTGTGGGGTAGAGGGAGGGACCCCAGGCCAGGGGAGGCCAAGGGTGGGTGTTGCAGACTCCGCCTGGGAGATCGATCTGGAAAGGTTTCCTAGGAGGAGGGGGTATTGGAGCTGGGCTTTGAAGGATGGATAGGAGTTCGTTAGGTGGAGAAAGGCATTTCCAGCAGATGGTGGAGAATGGGCAAAGAAGTAGGAAGATTCTCGGTAATGGTTGGGACCTCTCTTCTCCTCCAGATCGTCTTAAGGTGGATTCTTTTTCATCTTTCAGCTCAAATGTCACTTTCTCAGAATTGTCCCCTATTTTGTCCTCAGAGCCTAGGACGGTGCCTGACATGCTGTAGGTGTTTGTGAACCAAGAGATGAAGAGGTGATAAGGGAGGAAGGTTAAGAGCTGAGGGCTTTTAAGGCAGCTGCCTCAGTGCAAAGCTGGCTTAATCACTGGCTTGCTGTGTGATCTTAGGTGCATTGCTTAACCCCTCTGGGCCTGAAGTTTCTCGTCTGGAAGATGGCCATGATCAAATCAGTCTCACGGGGAAGGATTTAAGGAGACCTGCTGCTGAGGTAGCATATGGAAGTCACCTGAGTTCAAATCTTGGCCCCCACTACTTACTAATTGTGTGTCCCTGAACCTCAGTTTCCCATCCATAAAATGGGGATAATGATAATAACCCAGTCCAAGAGTTGTTGTGCATGAGGTCCTCAGAACGGAATGTAGTATGTGCTCAATTTGTATTAGCTATTGATGTATATTAATTATTAATGTGTTAAATCAGGAACCACGGGGGGTCCAAGAAGTCTTCCCAAATAGGGGTCCATTGGAAGTGGGTTTTGACGGATGGATAGGAGTTCACCAGGCAGGCAATACCTTAGTGCTAGACTCTAAACTTGATGCTGGGTGCCCTAGATAAGGGTGGTTTTTGTGCCCTCTGTGCTCACAGGAGATTCCCAGTCAGATAGGGAGATAGAGTAGGAGGCCTTGGAGGCACCCTTGGCAGAAGGCCCAGATCGAGGCCTCACTGGCGTGGGTGGCGAGGTAGGGAGAGCCAGCATCTGGGCGCTGGGAGTGAGGAGGGAGGTGGGCAGTGTGGGCTGTCCCAGTTTCTGCTGTGAGTCAGGTGGGTGGGGCCCCGAGGGCCCCAGCTCCCACCTGGCCCTGGGGAGAAGGGCTGGGCCATCAGATACCACCACCCCTGCACCCACACCCCCTGCCCTCACCTGCTTGCTTATCCACTGTTCAACCACTTTTCACCTCCCCAGTTACCACCCTTGATAACACCCTCATCCATGTTCCAGTCACCCTCGTCCCGTGCCCGCTCTTAATTTTCCTTCTGCAGTCTGAGTGATCCTCTTAAAAGCGAATTGAACCATGTCCCTCCCTTGCCAAAAACCCTCCCCTTGGCTCCCTATCACCCCTGCTGATCTCTACACTCATCTCCTTCCACCCTCCCTCCCCGCTCTGCTCCCGCGGCGACACCGGCCAGCTTTCTGTTTCTCAAGCACGCCACCCTCCCTCTGGCCACCTAGCCGATGCTTGCACCATCTTCTTGAATCTAGCTCCTTCCCACCGTGGGAGTCTCCACTCAAATGTCACCTCCGAGGAGCCTTCCGTGATCCCACTTGCTAACATCCCAGGCTGGCTCTGGAGTGTTGGCCTTGTTTAACTGGCTATCCAAAACAACTCCATCGGTTCATTTGTTTTCTTCTTTATTGTCTATAGAAGTGAGCTCCGTGAGGCTGGAGTTTCCGTGGTCTTATTCAGCCCTGTGGTACTTGGGACGGTGTTTATCAAACCATTCCGGTTAGGACCCACAAGGAGAAATGCATCTTATATAGTGTCCAAATATATGAAAATACAAAAGTTTTATGTCATGATACTTATCCTTACTCTGAGCAGTGTCTTCTGATATTTTCTATTCCATGTTATCCTGCTCTGTTCCATTCTATCTAAATTAGGGCTTCTCAGCTTTGACACTCTTGATATTCCGGGTTGGATAATTCTTTGTCAGGGGGGAGGCTGTCCTGTGTATTGTAGGGTGTGGAGCAGCATCCCTGGCCTCCACCCGCTAGATACCAGTAGCATCCCTGCCCCCATCATAACAACTGAAGGTGTCTCAGACATTGCCAAGTGTCCCCACGGTGGGCAGAATTGCTCCCAGTTGAAAATCACTGATTTAAATTAAAGTGAGTAGAGATTTGAAATGGGATAAAACAACTTTTGAATAGTACCTGGCACACTGTAGTGCTTTATTCTTCCAAAGTTTGTTTGCTCAGTACATTTTCAATGAATGAATAAAGAAAAGAAGGAAGGAAGGAGGGAGGGAGGCGGGAAGGAAGGAGGGAGGGAGGGAGGACGATTTTGACTCTTAGCTGCAAATCAGCCCAACCTACCCATTTTTTGTTATCACTCTGTGATCAGAGAGAAGCTCTGATCACTGTTACCTTTTCTGTGATGAATGAAAAACAGGCCTACTGAATTGATAGAAATTGAAAATTAAAAAAAGAAACGGAAACACGGAGGGCTGAGGAGGCTGTGAGTAAATGGATACTCCCATAAACGGTCCACAGACCTTGCTACAACTTCCCTGGAGACTAAGCTGACACCAAATTTCAAATTCACGTCATCTGCTTCTAGTTACTCATTTTTAGGAAATGAGCAAAGGTGAACACAAAGATTTGGCCACAAGGCTGTTTATGGCAGAACTGCTTATGAATCTGTTGTTTCAGTTAGCTATGCTGCGTAACAAGCCATCCCTTGCACTTGGGGGTTTAAAACAACCACAGCTTGTCATTTCTCACAATTTAGGAATCTAGACTGGGCTTCTCTAAGTGAGTGTTCTCCACGTGGGGTTTGCTGGGGCTGGAATATCCACGATGAACATTCTGCACTTGCATGCCTGGAGCTTCAGCTGGGCTGGCTGGGCACCTCTCTCTCCATGTGGCTATTTGGGCTTCCTCACAGTATGGCGGTCTTTACTTCTCACATGTCAACTGGCTTCCGAGAGAGAGAGAGAGAGAGAGAGAGAGAGAGAGAGAGAGAGAGAGAGAGAGAGAGGAGAGGAGAGAGAGAGAGGGAGACGGAGAGAGAGAGGAGGGGAGAGGAGAGAGAGAGGGAGGGAGGGAGAGAGAGGGAGGGAGGGAGAGAGGGAGGGAGGGAGAGAGGGAGGAGAGGAGGGAGAGAGGGAGTGAGAGGGAGGAGAGAGAGGGAGGGAGAGGAGAGGGAGAGAGGGAGAGAGAGGGAGGGAGGGAGAGTGGGAGGAGAGGGAGAGAGGGGAGAGAGGGAGGAGAGAGGAGGGGAGGGGAGAGAGGGAGGAGGGAGAGAGGGAGT